>NC_012875.2:21528547-21533080 GCF_000003195.3 Sorghum bicolor | reverse complement strand
TGCCCTTTTGCACCGATCGAGTGTATTTTCTTGGTTATGTTGTGACTCCACAGGGAATTGAGGTTGATCAAGCCAAGGTGGAAGCTATACAGGGATGGCCTGTCCCAAATACCATCACCCAGGTGCGGAGTTTCCTAGGACTTGCTGGATTCTATCGCCGTTTTGTGAAGGATTTCAGCACCATTGCTGCACCATTGAATGAGCTTACAAAGAAGGGGGTGCCTTTTGATTGGGGCAAAGCAGAAGAGAATTCATTCAACATGTTGAAAGATAAGTTAACTCATGCACCTCTCCTACAACTTCCTGATTTTAATAAGACTTTTGAGCTTGAATGTGATGCTAGTGGAATTGGTTTGGGAGGTGTTTTATTACAAGAGGGAAAACCTATTGCATATTTTAGTGAGAAATTGAGTGGGCCTGTTCTCAATTATTCAACTTATGATAAAGAACTCTATGCTCTTGTTAGAACATTAGAGACATGGCAGCATTATTTGTGGCCCAAAGAGTTTATTATCCATTCTGATCATGAATCTTTGAAACATATTCGTAGTCAAGGAAAACTGAATCGTAGGCATGCAAAATGGGTTGAATTTATTGAATCTTTTCCTTATATTATTAAGCACAAGAAAGGGAAGGAAAATATTATTGCTGATGCTTTATCACGGAGATATACTTTGCTGAATCAACTTGATTACAAGATATTTGGGTTAGAAACAATTAAAGACCAATATGTTCATGATGCTGATTTTAGAGACGTGTTGCTGCATTGTAAAGATGGAAAAGGGTGGAATAAATTCATCGTTAGTGATGGGTTTGTGTTTAGAGCTAACAAGCTATGCATTCCAGCTAGCTCTGTTCGTTTGTTGTTGTTGCAGGAAGCGCATGGAGGTGGCTTGATGGGATATTTTGGAGCAAAGAAGACCGAGGACATACTTGCTGGTCATTTCTTTTGGCCAAGGATGAAGAGAGATGTGGAGAGGTTTGTTGCTCGTTGCACAACATGTCAAAAGGCAAAGTCACGGTTAAATCCCCACGGTTTGTATTTACCTCTTCCCGTTCCTAATGCTCCTTGGGAGGATATATCTATGGATTTTATGTTGGGACTACCAAGGACTAGGAGGGGACGTGATAGTATGTTTGTGGTTGTTGATAGATTTTCTAAGATGGCACATTTCATACCATGTCATAAAACTGATGATGCTACAAATATTGCTGATTTGTTCTTTCGAGAAATTGTTCGCTTACATGGTGTGCCCAACACAATTGTTTCTGATCGTGATGCTAAATTTCTTAGTCATTTTTGGAAGACTTTGTGGTTCAAATTGGGGACTAAGCTTTTATTTTCCACCACTTGTCATCCCCAAACTGATGGTCAAACTGAAGTTGTTAATAGAACTTTATCCACTATGTTAAGGGCTGTTTTAAATAAGAATATTAAGATGTGGGAAGAATGTTTGCCTCATATTGAGTTCGCCTATAATCGTTCATTGCATTCTACTACAAAAATGTGTCCTTTTGAGATTGTCTATGGCTTCTTGCCACGTGCTCCTATTGATTTAATGCCTTTGCCAAGTTCTGAAAAAATAAATTTTGATGCTAAGCAACGTGCTGAATTGATGTTAAAATTGCATGAAGCCACTAAACAAAACATAGAGCGCATGAATGCTAAGTACAAATGCGCTGGAGATAAAGGTAGAAAGCAATTGATTCTGGAACCTGGGGATTTGGTTTGGTTGCATTTGCGAAAAGATAGATTTCCAGAACTGAGAAAATCCAAATTGATGCCTAGAGCTGATGGTCCTTTTAAAGTGCTGCAACGAATTAATGAGAATGCATATAAGCTCGATCTTCCTGCAGATTTTGGGGTTAGTCCCACATTTAACATTGCAGATTTGAAGCCTTATTTGGGTGAAGAAGATGAGCTTGAGTCGAGGACGACTCAAATGCAAGCAAGGGAGGATGATGAGGACATCAACACCAGCGATACATCCTCTCCGACACAACCTATAGCTGGTCCTCTTACTCATGCTCGTGTTCGTCAACTTAATAATCAAGTGAGTTCCTTGATAAGCTCGTGTCCATCTTGTTTAGACAATGGAAACGCGTGCACTCTTGTTTTGATTAGAAACCAAGGAGAAGACCGAAAGGGAGAAGGACTCACGCTCGCTGGATTCGGACAGCAGCAAAGCGCCAACTTGTGACCGTTACCACGGTTGCATACGGATACGGATTCAGGCGCTTTAGGACTTGTTGGAAATCTTATCAAGTCTACTTTCATATGAATCAAGTCCCACGTCAATACCTGTTCGGCAGCAGCGGCAATGATCCAATTACCGTCGATAGGTCTTGCTGTCCAGGGTGCTGCGTCACCTCATTTTGGGCTGATGGCCCATGTATCAAGTTGGGTCCATTAGGGACGCGTCCTAGGGTTGGAGGACGACCCCAACACCTCTTTGGTCGTCAATCCATCTACTTATATCCCTCTAGAGCCGCCATGGTCGTTGGGTTTTGTTTAGATCAAGTTTAGCCTTCGCTACTTGCTTGTAGGCGCGCGTGCAGGATTAGCCGCCCGTCTCCTTGTCTTCGGAACCCCATTGTTGATTCAGATTCAGTTTGAAACCTTCAATTCATCTTGCAAATTCAGTGCTTGTTTCCTCGTTCTTGCTAGTTCTTCGATTGCTTGCAGGACGGGAGCCCTAGGGGCTGGTTGTCGCGCTCCACAAGATCGTGACGGCTATTGGACGTGGTGTATCGGTTGCTAAGGCGCGGTCTTGAGGGCTGTAGTCGGGCCGTGAACGTCATCTCCATCCACCAATCGAGTTATCCCCGTCTCTCATCAAAAGATTAGGCAAAAACCCTAGCGGGTTCGCATCACATATCTTCTACCAAAACTAACACTGTCTCTAAATGAACCGAAGCAAGATTCCATATGACACACATCATTAAGGAGTTATATCAGGTGCGTCCTAATTGATTTCTGAGCATATCGTATGTTCCATGCAAATCGTGCATCTATCTTGCAACAAGATTAGCACTATCTCCAAACAGACCAAACCAAGCTTTCACTTGAGCCCCTTGACCTAGGAGGACCATCGGGTGTGTCCAAAAGGGTTTAATATCCTATGGTGCATTAGGTGCAAACTGTGCACCTATATTGCACCAAAACTAACAGTGTCTCTAAACAGACCAAAGTGAGATTCCATATGACATATGTCATCTAGGAGTTGCATCTGGTGCGTCCAAATTGATTTCTAAGCATATGGTATGTTCCATGCAAATCGTGCACCTATCTTGCATCAAGATTAGCACTATCTACAAACTGACCGAACCGAGCATCCACTTGAGCCCCTTCACCTCGGAGTACCAACCAGTGCCTCCAAAATGGTTTCTTAGGCTATGGTGCATTTTAGGTGCAAACTGTGCACCTATCTTGCACCGAAACTAACAATGTCTCTAAATGGACCAAAGCGAGATTCCATATGATACATGTCGTCAAGGAGTTCCATCGGGTGCATCCAAATTGATTTCCAAGCATATGGTATGTTCCATGCAAACCATGCGCCTACCTTGCATAAGGATTAGCACTATCTCCCAACTGACCGAACCAAGCTTCCACTTGAGCCTCTTCACCCAAGAGTACCAAATAGTGCGTCCAAAATGGTTTCTTAGACTATAGTGCATTTGGCGCAAACTGTGCACCTATCTTGCACCGAAACTAACAATGTCTCCAAATGGACCGAAGTGAGATTCCATATGACACACGTCGTCAAGGAGTTCCATTGAGTGCATCCAAATTGATTTCAAGCATATGGTATGTTCCATGCAAACCATGCACCTACCTTGCATAAGGATTAGCACTATCTCCAAACTGACTGAACTAAGCTTCCACTTGAGGCTCTTCACCCAAGAGTACCAAATAGTGCATCCAAAATGTTTCTTAGACTATAGTGCATTAGGCGCAAACTGTGCACCTTTCTTGCACTAAAACTTACAATGTCTACAAATGGACCGAAGCAAGATTCCATATGACACACGTCATCTAGGAGTTCCATTGGGTGCGTCCAAATTGATTTCTAAGCATATGGTATGTTCCTTGCAAATCATGCACCTATCTTGCATCAAGATTAGCACTATCTCCAAACATATCAAACCAAGCTTCCACTTGAGCCTCTTCACCGATGTACCAACAGGTGCTTCCAAAATGGTTTCTTAGACTATGGTGCATTAGGCGCAAACCATGCACATATCTTATACCGAAACTAACACTATTTCAAAACAGACCAAAGTGAGATTCCATATGACACATCATCAAGGAGTTCCATCGGGTGCATCCAAATTGATTTCCAAGCATATGGTATGTTCCATGCAAACCGTGCACCTATCTTGCATCAAGATTAGCACTATCTCCAAACAGACCGAACCAAGCATCCACTTGAAACCCTTCACCTAGGAGTACCAACAAGTGTGTCCAAAATGGTTTCTTAGACTATGGTGCATTAGGTGCAAATCGAAATCAGTCGGTAAGCTCACACT
>NC_012875.2:21511920-21528350 GCF_000003195.3 Sorghum bicolor | reverse complement strand
ACTATGTCCAAACTGGCCGAACCAAGCTTCCAGCTGAGTCTCTTCACCCAAGAGTACAAAATAGTGCATCAAAATGGTTCTTAGACTATGGTGCATTAGGCGCAAACTGTGCACCTATCTTGCACTAAAACTTACAATGTCTACAAATGGACCGAAGCAAGATTCCATATGACACACGTCATCTAGGAGTTCCATTGGGTGTGTCCAAATTGATTTCTAAGCATATGGTATGTTCCTTGCAAATCATGAACCTATCTTGCATCAAGATTAGCACTATCTCCAAACAGATCAAACCGAGCTTCCACTTGAGCCTCTTCACTGAAGTACCAACAGGTGCTTCCAAAATGGTTTCTTAGACTATGGTGCATTAGGTGCAAACCATGAACATATCTTGCACCGAAACTAACATTATTTCTAAACAGACCAAAGTGAGATTCCATATGACACACATCATCAAGGAGTTCCATCGGGTGCATCCAAATTAATTTCTAAGCATATGGTACGTTCCATCCAGACCGTGCATCTATCTTGCATCAAGATTAGCACTATCTCCAAATAGACCAAATTGAGCTTTCACTTGAGCCTTTTACCTAGGAGTACCATCGGGTGCGTCCAAAATGGTTTCTTAGCCTATGCTGCATTATGTGCAAACCTTGCACCTATCTTGCACCGAAACTAACACTGCCTCCAAACAGACCAAAGCAAGATTTTGTATGACAGACGTCATCTAGGAGTTCCATCATGTGCGTCCAGATTGATTTCCAAGCAATTGGTATGTTCCATGCAAACCGTGCACCTGTCTTGCATCAAGATTAGCACTATCTCCAAACAGACCGAACCGAGCATCCCCTTGAGCCCCTTCACCTAGGAGTACCAACAAGTGCGTCCAAAATGGTTTCTTAGACTATGGTGCATTAGGTGCAAACTAGGCACCTACCTTGCACCGAAACTAACAATGTATCTAAATGGACCGAAGCGAGATTCCATATGACACACGTCATCAAGGAGTTCCATCGGGTGCATCCAAATTGATTTCCAAGCATATGGTATGTTCCATGCAAACCGTGCACCTACCTTGCATCAAGATTAGCACTATCTCCAAACAGACCGAACCAAGCTTCCACTTGAGCCTCTTCATCTAGGAGTACAAACAGGTGCGTCAAAATGGTTTTTTAGACTATGGTGCATTAGCCGCAAACTGTGCACCTATCTTGCACTAAAACTTACAATGTCTCCAAACGGACCAAAATAAGATTCCATATGACACACGTCATCTAGGAGTTCCATTAGGTGCATCCAAATTCATTTCTAAGCATATGGTATGTTCCTTGCAAATCATGCACCTATCTTGCATCAAGATTAGCACTATCTCCAAATAGATCAAACCGAGCATTCACTTGATCCTCTTCACCGAAGTACCAACAGGTGCTTCCAAACTGGTTTCTTAGACTATGGTGCACTAGGCGCAAACCCTACACATATCTTGCACCAAAACTAACACTAATTCTAAACAATACAAAGTGAGATTCCAAATGACACATGTCATCAAGGAGTTCCATCGGGTGCATCCAAATTGATTTCCAAGCATATGGTATGTTCCATGCAAACCGTGCACCTATCTTGCATCAAGATTAGCACTATCTCCAAACAGACCGAACCGAGCTTCCAGTTGAGCCTCTTCATCTAGGAGTACAAACATGTGTGTCAAAAATGGATTCTTAGACTATGGTGCATTAGGCACAAACTATGCACCTATCTTGCACCGAAACTAACATTGTCTCCAAACAGACCGAAGCGAGATTCCATATGACACACATCATCTAGGAGTTCCATTGGGTGCGTCCAAATTGATTTCTTAACATATGGTACGTTGCATGCAAACTGTGCAACTATCTTGCATCAAGATTAGCACTATATCCGAACAAACCAAATCAAGTCTCCACTTGAGCCTCTTCAACTACGAGTACCATCGGGTGCGTCTAAAATGGTTTCTTAGCCTATGGTGCATTAGACGTAAACCGTGCACATATCTTCTACCAAAACTAACACTATCTCTAAACGAACCGAAGCAAGATTCCATATGACACAAATCATCAAGGAGTTATATCAGGTGCATCCTAATTGATTTCTAAGCATATCGTATGTTCCATGCAAACCGTGCATCTATCTTGCATCAAGATTAGCACTATCTCCAAACAGACCGAACCAAGCATCCGCTTGAGCCACTTCACCTTGGAGTACCAACAAGTGCGTCCAAAATGGTTTCTTAGACTATGGTGCATTAGGTGCAAACTGTGCACCTATCTTGCACCAAAACTAACAATGTCATGTGTTGTGTGCACCCACTATCAAGTACCCAATGCCTTCCTCCGTCTTTATAATTTACCTACAAAACAAATCAATGTTTCTTAGGTACCCATACTTGTTTGGGTCCTTGGAGGTTAGTGACTAAGCTTTTTGGTAACCAAATGGCCTTCTTCTTTGGACTCACAATTGGTGTACCAACAAACTTAGCATGCACACTCTTCTCACCCTTGGTAAGATACATTAGCATTTTTCTTGTTCTTGTTCACTTTATTGCAATTAAGCTCTAGGTGCCCAACTTGCTTGCATTTGTTGCAATACCAACCGTTGCTCTTCACAAAGCTAGGCTTGTGAGTTGCAAAGGTCGCCTTGCCTTTCTTGGGGGTATAGTCTAATCCCTCTTTGTTGAGAGAAAACCTTTGACTACCTAAGCACTTTAGCAAGCGGGCCTCACCACCATAGGCCTTGCTTAGGGCATGAGTGAGCTCATCCACCTCTCTCTTAAGTGTCTCATTCTCAACCTTTAGTGAGGTATCACAAGTGACAATAACACTAGAAGTAGAGGTAGAGTTGGTGGTGGTGGATGAAGACCTACAAGAAGAGTTAGTGGCAACAACAATAGGTGTGTTGGATGATTCTTTAATTAAGTAACATGTTGTGCCCACATCACATGATACAACAACCTTTTCCCTGTTCTCTTCTAACAACAAGGAGTGAGCTTCCTCAAGCTTGGTGTGAGCCTTGCCAAGCTTCTCATGGGCTTCCACTAGCCTCTCATGATTAGCATTGAGCTCATCAAAGGATTGCTCAAGAGCTTTTAACTTCTTGGCCAATTCTTTGCACTTCTTGTTTTTAGATTGAATGAGAGATTCGGCTTGTTCTAACATGTCCATGTGTTGTTCATTAGTGAATTTATTTTCATCATCACTATCACTATCATGTTCATGTTCACTTTCACTTTCATCATATTGTACCTTGTGGCACTTGGCCATGAAGCATGAAGGAGTGTCGAAGAGTGATGGCTTGTTGATAGCAATGCTTGCAAGTGCCTTCTTTTTGGATGATTTGTCATCATCGCTTGAGTCATCATCCAAAGAGGCATCACTATCCCATGTCACAACATAGGATCCACCCTTCTTCTTCTTCTTGAAGACCATCTTCTTCTCTTTCTTTTCTTTCTTCTCCTTCTTGTTCTTCTTGTTATGCTCATCATTGTCACTATTGTAAGGACAATCCGCCACAAAATGATCGGGGCTCTTGCACTTGTAGCATAGCCTCACATATTCCTTGTTCTTGGAGTTGTCCCTTCTCTTCCTTGTATGGTAGCCCTTTTTCTTCATCATCTTGCCAAACTTGTGGACAAAGAGTGCTAGTGCTTCATCATCACTATCATCATTGGAACACTCCTCATCACTTGATTCTTCCTTGTTCTTGCTCTTGGATGAAGAGCTAGCTTTGAATGCTCCACTCTTCTTCTTCTTATCATCATCATCCTTCTTCATGACCTCATCATCATCGTTGTCATTATATTGATCTTCGGTCATGACATCTCCAAGTACCTCATTGGGAGATACACCTGTCAATCCACCTCTAAAGATGATTGTTCTCAATGTCTTGAACCTCTTGGGCAAGCACATCAAGAACTTGTGAATGAAGTCCTCATCCTTCGCTTTCTCACCAAGGCCCTTGAGGTCATTGATGATGACTTGGAGCCTATAGAACATTTCTAGAATTGACTCATCATCCTTCATATTGAAGTTTGATAGCTTGTCCTTGAGCATGTACAACTTGGCACTTTTTACTGTTGTAGTGCCCTCATATGTTTCTTCTAGCCTTGTCCACACTTCACTTGCCTTCTCAAGATCTTTGACTTGTTCAAATACCTTTGAATCAATGTCATTATAGTTGTGTTGAGAGCCATTGTATTGCATTGCTTGTTTGCTCTCTCATTGTCGGTGGGGTTAGCGGTGTCAAGGATCACAAAATCATTCTCCGTGACTTCCCACACTCTATCATTGATTGATCCAAGATACATTTTCATTTTTCTCTTCCAATAGTCAAAAGAACTTGTTCCATCAAAGAACGGTGGTTTGCCCCCAACATGGTTGAACACTATTTGAGCCATAATTTGAGCATTGAGGTTGTTAAGCCTTCACAAAACGGTGACCACGGCTCCGATACCACTTGAAAGGTCCTAATATGGCTAGAGGGGAGGTGAATAGCCTATTTAAAAATCTACAAACTCACTAGAGCAAGAGGTCAGTAGATAACAACCATAGCTTTTTGCTCTAGCTCTAAAGGGGTGTTTGCCAGCCACCTATCCAATAATTCTAGTTGCTATGATCACTATGCACACAAGAGCTATGTCACTACTTACACTAGAGAGCTATCTAAAGTTTCTATACAAGTAAGTAAGCTACTCTAGTTTGCGGGAATGTAAGAGAGAGATGGTTTGATCTTTATACCGCCGCATAGAGGGGATGAACCAATCAATAATATGTAGTCAAATCACTAGGAGAAATCCAATGAACAATCACAATGGAGACACACAATTTTCTCCTGAGGTTCACGTGCTTGCTGGCACGCTACGTCCCTATTGTGTCGACCAACACTTGGTGGTTCGGCGGCTAAGAGGTGTAGCACGAACCTCGTCCTCACTAGGACACCGCAAGAATTGACCCACAAGTGAGGTAACTCAATGACACGAGCAATCCACTAAAGTTACCTTTCGGCTCTCCACAAGGAAGGTACAAGACCCCTCACAATCACTAGGAGATAGCCACGAACAATCACCAACTCGTGCCAATGCTCCTCCGCTGCTCCAAGCCGTCTAGGTGGCAGCAACCACCAAGAGTAACAAGAAAACCGCAGCCAAATCGATCCCCAAGTGCCACTAGATGCAATCACTCAAGCAAATGCACTTGGAATCACTCCCAATCTCACAAAGATGAATAATCTATGAAGGAGATGAGAGGGAGGTGTTTGCTTAGGCTCACAAGGATTCAAGTATGCTAGAATGCCAAGAGAGTGAGTCCTAAGTTGGCCAACAACTATTTATAAGCTCCTCAAAAACAAATGAGCCATTGGCTCTTTCACTGGGCTAAAAACAGGGTCACCTTATGAACCACAGGGGGCACCGGACGCTCAACCCCTGTGTCTGGTGCTCTAGAAATAGCCACGTTTTGCCCTATCCACTTGCATGCTGATCTCTAACGGTCACCTGCAGAGCACCGGACGCGCTCAAGTTGGCACAGGGCGCGTCTGGTACTCACCGGACTTAAACTCAGGGAGGTCTGCAAACTCGCGGGGTCACCGGACGCTGAGCACGGACCGTCCGGTGCTCACTGGTCTCATACCTAGAGAGCATTGCAAAAGCGCAGAACACTGGACTCAAAACATCGAACGCTCAAACAGGATCTAACCTGCGTCCGGTGTGGGCGTCCGGTGCCTAACCCTAGCTGAGCTAGGCACTACCTACACACCGGACGCATAGACACAGCGTCTGGTGCCTCTGAGCCAGCGTCCGGTGAGTGTTTCTCAGCGAGAAACACACCCACGACTTCTCCAATTTTCCCACCGGTGCAATAGAAAAATTGCACGTCATTTTCTCAAAAAAGCGCCGAATCCTGCCGAGCAAGCTCGGTGGGAGGGGGAGAGGAACCCATCCTCTCTCTACCCTTCAAACTCCACCTCCTTTTCAAAGTGTGCCAACACCACAATGTGTAAACCAACATGTGCACGTGTGTTAGCATTTTCACAAACATTTTCTTCAGAGTTAAGTTAGCTCACTAGGTTCTAAATGCATGCACATGAATAATGACACCTAGTGGCACTTGATAACTGCTTAGCCAAAGAATTCCCCTCTTTATAGTATGGCTATCTATCCTAAATGTGATCACACCCTCTATGGTGTCTTGATCCCCTCTTTATACCTTTGCCTTGATCTCCATAGGGTTTTGTTTTTCTCTTTCTTCTTTTCTAAGTTGAGCACTTGATCATCTTGTGGTCATCACCATCATCACCATGATCATCTCTTGCTCCATCACTTGGCATGTACCAACCTCATTAAGTCTACACACACTTAGTATAGAGGTTAGTACAAGGGTTTCATCAATTATCCAAAACCAAACTAGCACTTTCGACAGTTTGCGCCTAATGCACCATAGTCTAAGAAACCATGTTGGACGCACCTGTTGGTACTCCTCGGTGAAGAGGCTCAAGTGGAAGCTCAGTTCGGTCTTTTTGGAGATAGTGCTAATCTTGATGCAAGATAGGTGCACGGTTTGCATGAAACGTACCATATGCTCAAAAATCAATTTGGACGCACTAGATGGAAGACCTAGATGACGTGTGTCATATGGAATCTCGCTTTGGTCTGTTTGGAGACAGTGTTGGTTTCGGTGCAAGATATGTGCACGATTTGCACCTAATGCACCGTAGGCTGAAAAACCATTTTAGACGCACCTGATGGTACTCCTTGGTGAAGAGGCTCAAGTGGAAGCTCGATGTGGTCTATTTGGAGATAGTGCTAATCTTGATGCAAGATAGTTGCACGGTTTGCATGGGACATACCATATGCTCAAAAATCAATTTGGACGCACCCGATAGAACTCCTAGATGACGTGTGTCATATGGAATCTTGCTTCATTCTGTTTGGACATAGTGTTAGTTTCGGTGGATGCACGGTTTGCACCTAATGCACCATAGCCTAAGAAACCATTTTTGATGCACCCAATTATACTCCTAGGTGAAGAGGCTCAAGTGGAAGCTTGGTTTGGTCTGTTTGGAGATAGTGCTAATCTTGGTGCTAGATAGGTGCACAGTTTGCATGGAACATACCATATGCTCGGATATCAATTTGGACGCACCCAATGAAACTCCTAGATGACGTGTGTCATATGGAATCTTGCTTCGGTTTGTGTAGAGACAGTGTTAGTGTCGGTGCAAGATAGGTGCACGGTTTGCACCTAATGCACCATAGGCTAAGACACCATTTTGGATGCACTTGATGGTACACCTAGGTGAAGAGGCTCAAGTGAAAGCTCGGTATGATCTTTTTGGAGATAGTGCTAATTTTCATGTAAGATAGGTGCATGGTTTGCTTGGAACGTACCATATGCTTGAAAATCAATTTGGACACACCCGATGGAACTCCTAGATGACGTGTGTCATATGAAATCTCGCTTTGGTCTATTTGGAGATAGTGTTAGTTTTGGTGCAAGATATATGCACGGTTTGTGCCAAATGCACCATAGGCTAAGAAACCATTTTAGAAGCACCTGATGGAACTCCTAGGTGAAGAGGCTCAAGTGGAAGCTCGGTTTGCTCTATTCAGAGATATTGCTAATCTTGATGCAAGATAGGTGCACTATTTCTGTGGAACATATCATATGCTCGGAAATCAATTTGGACACACCCAATGAAACTCCAAGATGACGTGTGTCATAAGGAATCTTGCTTCGGTCTGTTTGCGCCTAATGTGATGTGTGTCACATGGAATCTAGCTTCGGTTTGTTTGGAGACAGTGTTAGATTCAGTGCAAGATAGGTGCATGGTTTGCGCCTAAAGCAACATAGGCTAAGAAATGATTTTTGACGCACCCGATGGTACTCCTAGGTAAAGGGGCTCAAGTGAAAGCTCGGTTTGGTCTGTTTGGAGATAGTGCTAATCTTGATGCAAGATAGGTGCACGGTTAGCATAGAATGTACCATATGCTCAGAAATCAATTGGATCCACCCGATAGAACTCCTAGATGATGTGTGTCGTACAGAATCTCACTTTAGTTCTGGGGCAAGATAGGTGCACGGTTTTCGCCTAATGCACCATAGGCTCACAAACCATTGTGGAAGCACCCGATGGTACTCCTAGTTGAAGAGGCTCAAGTCAAAGCTCGGTACGATCTGTTTGGAGATAGTGCTAATCTTCATGTAAGATAGGTGCATGGTTTGCATGGAACATACCATATGCATGAAAATTAATTTGGACGCACCCCATAGAACTCTCACTTTGGTCTGTTTGAAGATAGTGTTAGTTTCGGTGCAAGATGGTGTATGGTTTGTGCCTAATGCACCATACTCTAAGAAGATATTGCACGGTTTATGCCTAATGCACCATACTCTAAGAAACAATTTTGGACGCACCCGATGGTACTCCTAGGTGAAGGGGCTCAAGTGAAAGCTCGGTTTGGTCTGTTTGGAGATAGTGCTAATCTTGATGCAAGATAGGTGCATGGTTTGCGTAGAATGTCCCAAATGCTCGGAAATCAATTTGGATGCACCTGATGGAACTCCTAGATGACGTGTGTCATATGGAATCTCACTTCAGTCCGTTTGGAGACAATATTTGTTTCAGTGCAGAATAGGTGCATAGTTTGCGCCTAATGCACCACAGTCTAAGAAACCATTTTGAATGCACCTATCGGTACTCCTAGGTGAAGAGGCTCAAGCAGAAGCTCGGTTCGGTCTGTTTCAAGACAGTGCTAACCTTAATGCAAGATAGGTGCATAGTTTGCATGGGAAATACCAAATGCTTAGAAATCAATTTGGACGCACCCGATGGAACTCCTAGATGACGTGTGTCATATGGAATCTCGCTTCTGTCTGTTTGGAGACAGTGTTAGTTTCGGTGCAATATAGACGCATGGATTGCGCCTAATGCACCATAGGCTAAGAAATCATTTTGGATGCACCTATTGGTACTCTTAGGTGAAGAGGCTCAAGTGGAAGCTCAGTTCGGACTGTTTGGCGATAGTGCTAACCTTGATGCAAGATAGGTGCATGGTTTGCATGGAATGTCCCATATGCTCGGAAAAAAATTTGGATGCACCCGATGGAACTCCTAGATGATGTGTATCATATGGAATCTCGCTTCAGTCCGTTTGGAGACAGCATTAGTTTCAGTGCAAGATAGGTGCACAGTTTGCACCTAATGCACCATAGTCTAAGAAATCATTTTGAACGCACCTAACGGTACTGTTAGTTGAAGAGGCTCAAATGGAAGCTCGGTTTGGTCTGTTTCGAGACAGTGCTAATCTTAATGCAAGATGGGTGCACAGTTTGCATGAAACGTACCATATGCTCAGAAATCAATTTGGACGCACCCGTTGGAACTCCTAGATGACGTGTATCTTATGGAATCTCGTTCGGTATATTTGGAGAGTGTTAGTTTCAGTGCAAGATAGGTGCACGGTTTGCGCCTAATGCACCATAGGCTAAAAAACCATTTTGGACACACCCAATGGTACTCCTAGGTGAGGAGGCTCAAGTGAAAGCTCGGTTTGGTCTATTTGGAGATAGTGCTAATCTTGATGCACGGTAGGTGTACAGTTTGCATGGAAAGTACCATATGCTCAGAAATCAATTTGGACGCACCTGATGGAACTCATGGATGACGTGTGTCATATGGAATCTCGCTTTGGTGCGTTTGAAGATAGTGTTAGTTTTGGTGCAAGATAGGTGGACAGTTTGCGCCTAATGCACCATAGTCTAAGAAACCATTTTGGAAAATCTGTTGGTACTCAAAGGTGAAGAGGCTCAAGTGGAAGCTTGGTCCGGTCTGTTTGGAGATAGTGCTAATCTTGATGCAAGATAGGTGCATGGTTTGCATGGAACATACCATACGCTCGGAAATCAATTTGGACGCACCCGATGGAACTCCTAGATGATGTGTGTCATATGGTATCTGACTTCGGTTCGTTTGGAGACAGTATTAGTTTTGCTGCAAGATAGGTGCACAGTTTGCTCTTAATGCACCAAAGTCTAAGAAACCATTTTGGACGCACCTATTGGTGTTTCTAGGTGAAGAGGCTAAAGTGGAAGCTCGGTTTAGTCTATTTTGAGATTGTGCTAATCTTAATGCAAGATAGGTGCATAGTTTGCACGGGACATACCATATTCCTGGAAATCAATTTGGACGCACCCGATGGAACTCTTAGATGACGTGTGTCATATGGAGTCTCGCTTCGGTCTGTTTGGAGACAGTGTTAGTTTCGGTGCAAGATAAGTGCACAGTTTGTGCCTAAAGAACCATAGGCTAAGAAACGATTTTGGACACACCCGATTGTATTCCTAGGTAAAGGGGCTTAACTGAATGCTCGGTTTGGTCTGTTTGGAGATAGTGCTAATCTTGATGTAAGATAGGTGCACGGTTTGCATGGAATGTACCATATGCTTAGAAATCAGTTTGGATGCACCCGATAGAACTCTTAGATGACGTGTGTCATATGGAATCTCATTGCGGTCCACATGGAGATAGTTTTAGTTTCGGTGCATGAAACATACCATATGCTTGAAAATCAATTTGGACACACCCGATATAACTCCTAGATGATGTGTGTCATCTGATATCTCACTTTGGTCCATTTGGAGAAAGTGTTAGTTTTGGTGCAAGATTGGTGCACGGTTTGTGCCTAATACACCATACTCTAAGAAACCATTTTGGACACAACCGATGGTACTCTCCGCTGAAGAGGCTCAAGTGGAAGCTCGGTTCGGTCTATTTGGAGATAGTGCTAATCTTGATGCAAGATAGTTGCATAGTTTGCATGGAACGTACCTTATGCTCAGAAATCAATTTAGACGCATCTAATAGAACTTCTAGATGACGTGTGTCATATGTAATCTTGCTTTGGTCCATTTGGAGAAAGTGTTAGTATCTGTGCAAGATAGGTGCACGGTTTGCGCCTAATGCACCACTGGCTAAGAAACCATTTTGGACGCACTCGATGGTACTCAAAGGTGAAGTGGCTCAAGTGAAAGCTCGGTTCAGTGCATTTGGAGATAGTGCTACTCTTGATGCAAAATAGGTGCACAGTTTACATGGAACGTACCATATGGTTGAAAATCAATTTGGACGCACCTGATGGAAGTCCTAGATGACGTGTTTCATATAGAATCTCGTTTCGTTCCGTTTGGAGACAGTGTTAGTTTTGGTGCAAGATAGGTGCATAGTTTGTGCCTAATGCACCGTAGCCTACGAAACCATTTTGGGCGCACATGTTGGTACTCCTAGATGAAGAGGCTCAAGTGCAAGCTGGGTTCGGTCTGCTTGGAGATACTGCTAATCTTGATGGAGGATAGGTGCATGGTTTGCATGGAACGTACCATATGCTCAGAAATCAATTTGGAGGCACCCGATGGAACTCCTAGATGATGTGGGTCATATGGAATCTTGGTTTGATCCATTTGTAGATAATGTTAGTTTTGGTGCAAGATAGGTGGATAGTTTGTGTCTAATGCACAGTCTAAGAAACCATTTTGGACGCACCTATTGGTCCGAGGTGAAGAGGCTCAAGTGGAAGCTTGGTTCAGTCTATTTGGTGATGGTGCTAATCTTGATGCGAGATAGGTGCACGGTTTGCATGGAGCGTACCATATGCTCAGAAATCAATTTGGACGCACCCGATGGAACTCCTAGATGACGTGTGTCATATGAAATCTCGCTTTGGTCTATTTAGAGATGATTAGTTTTGGTGCAAGATAGTTGCACAGTTTGCGCCTAATGGCTCTCAAAAAAAAGTTTACGCCTAATGCACCATAGTCTAAGAAACCATTTTGGACGCACCTGTTGGTACTCCTAGGTGAAGAGACTCAAATGGAAGGTCGGTTTGGTCTGTTTGGAGATAGTGCTAATCTTGATGCAAGATAGTTGCACAGTTTGCATGGAATGTGCCATATGCGCAGAAATCAATTTGGACGCACCCAATGGAACGCCTAGATGACGTGTGTCATATGGAATCTTGCTTTGATCCATTTGGAGTCAGTGTTAGTTTTGGTGCAAGATAGGTGCACAGTTTGCACCTACTGCACCATAGCATAAGAAACCATTTTGGACGCACCTATATGTACTCCTAGGTGAAGAGGCTTTAAGTGGAAGCCTTGTTTGGTCTATTTGGAGATACTACTAATCTTGATGCAAGATAGGTGCGCGGTTTGCATGGAACATACCATATGCTTAGAAATCCATTTGGAGGCACCCGATGGAACTCTTAGATGATGTGTGTCAAATGGAATCTCGCTTTGATCCGTTTGGACATAGTGTTAGGTCTAGTGCAAGATAGGTGCACAGTTTGCGCCTAATGCACCATAGTCTAAGAAAACCATTTTGGACGCACCTGTTGGGACTCCTAGGTGATGAGGCTCAAGTGGAAGCTTGGGTTCGGTCTATTTGGAGATACTGCTAATCTTGATGCAAGATAGGTGCATGGTTTGCATGGAATGTACCATATGCTTGGAAATCAATTTGGACGCATCCGATGGAACTCCTAGATGTCATGTGTCATATGTAATCTCGTCTTGGTCTTTTTGGAGATAGTGTTAGTTTCGGTGCAAGATAGGTGCACAGTTTGTGCCTAATGCACCATACTCTAACAAACCATTTTGGACACACTTGATTGTACTCCTAGCTGAAGAGGCATAAGTGGAAGCTCGGTTTGGTCTGTTTAGAGATAGTGCTAATCTTGACGCAAGATAGGTGCACGGTTTGCATGGACATACCATATGCTCGAAAATCAATTTGGACGCACCCAATAGAACTCCTAGATGACGTGTGTCATATGGAATCTCACTTCGGTCCATTTGGAGATAGTGTTAGTTTCGGTGCAAGATAAGTGTACGGTTTGCGCCTAATGTACCATAGGCTCAAAAACCATTGTGGAAGCACCCGATGGTACTCCTAAATAAGAGGCTCAAGTGAAAGCTCGGTACGATTTGTTTGGAGATAGTGCTAATCTTCATGTAAGATAGGTGCACGGTTTGCATGGAACATACAATATGCTTGAAAATCGATTTGGACACACCCTATAGAACTCCTAGGTGATGTGTGTCATCTGATATCTCACTTTTTTGTTTGGAGATAGTGTTAGTTTCAGTACAAGATAGGTGCATGGTTTGTGCCTAATGCACCATACTCTAACAAACCATTTTGGATGCACCCGATTGTGCTCCTAGCTGAAGAGTCTCAAGTGGATGCTCGGTTCGGTTTGTTTGGAGATAGTGCTAATCTTGATGCAAGATAAGTGCACGGTTTGTATGAAACGTACTATATGCTCGGAAATCAATTTGGACTCACCCGCTGGAACTCCTAGATGACGTGTGTCATATGAAATCTCGCTTTGGTCTGTTTGGAGGTAGTGTTAGTTTTGGTGGAAGATATGTGCACAGTTTGCGCCTAATGCACAATAGCATAAGAAACCATTTTGGACGCACATGTTGCTACTCCTAGGTGAAGAGACTCAAGTGGAAGCTTGGTTTGGTCTGTTTGGAGATACTGCTAATCTTGATGCAAGATAGGTGCACGGTTTGCATGGAACGTACTATGTGCCCGTAATCAATTTGGACACGCCCGATGGAACTCCTAGATGTTGTGTCATATGTAACCTCGCTTTCGTCCGTTTGGAGATAGTGTTAGTTTCGGTGCAAGATAGGTGCATGGTTTGTGCCTAATGCACCATACTCTAACAAACCCTTTTGGACGCACCTGATTGTACTCCTAAATGAAGAGGCTCAAGTGGAAGCTCGGTTTGGTCTGTTTGGAGATAGTGCTAATCTTGACGCAAGATAGGTGCACGGTTTGCATGGATATACCATATGCTAGGAAATCAATTTGGATGCACCCGATAGAACTCCTAGATGACGTGTGTCATATGAAATCTCACTTCAGTCCATTTGGAGATAGTGTTAGTTTCGGTGTAAGATAGGTGCACGGTATGCACCTAATGCACCATAGGCTTAGAAACAGTTGTGGAAGCACCCGATGGTACTCTTTGGAGACAGTGTTAGTTTTGGTGCAAGAAAGGTGCACGGTTTGCGCTTAATGCACGATAGGCTAAGAAACAATTTTGGAGGCACCCAATGGTATTCCTAGGTAAAGGGGCACAAGTGATAGCTTGGTTTGGTTTCTTTGGAGATAGTGCTAATCTTGATGCAAGATAGGTGCACGGTTTGCATGGGACATACCATATGCTTGAAAATCAATTTGGATGCACGTGATGGAACTCCTAGATGACGTGTGTCATATGGAATCTCGCTTCATCTATTTGGAGACAGTGTTAGCTTCAGTTCAAGATAGGTGCACAGTTTATGCCTAATGCACCATAGCCTAAGAAACCAATTTGGACGCACCCGATTGTACTCCTAGCTGAAGAGGCTCAAGTGGAAACTCGGATTGGTCTGTTTGGAGATAGTGCTAATCTTGACACAAGATAGGTGCACGGTTTGCATGGACGTACCATATACTCGAAAATCAATTTGGACACATCCGATAGAACTCCTATATGATGTGTGTCATATGGAATCTCACTTTGGTCCGTTTGGAGATAGTGTTAGTTTTGGTGTAAGATAGGTGCACGGTGTGCGCCTAATGCACCGTAGGCTTAGAAACAGTTGTGGAAGCACCCGATGGTACTCCTAGGTAAAGAGGCTCAAGTGAAAGCTCGGTAAGATCTGTTTGGAGATAGTGCTAATCTTCATGTAAGATGGGTGCAAGTTTTGTATGGAACATACCATATGCTTGAAAATCAATTTGCACGCACCCGATAGAACTCATAGATGGTGTGTGTCATCTAATATCGCTTTGGTCTGTTTGGAGATAGTGTTAGTTTTGGTGCAAGATAGGTGCACGGTTTGTGCCTAATGCACCATACTCTAAGAAACCATTTTGGATGTAGCCAATGGTACTCCTAGCCGAAGAGGCTCAAGTGGAAGGTTGGTTCGGTCTGTTTGGAGATAGTGCTAATCTTGATGCAAGATTGCAGGGTTGGCATGGAACGTATCATATGCTCAGAATTCAATTTGGATGCACCCGATAGAACTCCTAGCTGAAGAGGCTCAAGTGGAAGCTTGGGTTCGGTCTGTTTGGAGATACTGCTAATCTTGATGCAAGATAGGTGCATGGTTTGCATGGAATGTACCATATGCTTGGAAATCAATTTGGACGCATCCGATGGAACTCCTAGATGTCCTGTGTCATATGTAATCTCGTCTTGGTCTGTTTGGAGATAGTGTTAGTTTCGGTGCAAGATAGGTGCACGGTTTGTGCCTAATGCACCATACTCTAACAAACCATTTTGGACACACCTGATTGTACTCCTAGCTGAAGAGGCACAAGTGGAAGCTCGGTTTGGTCTGTTTGGAGATAGTGCTAATCTTGACGCAAGATAGGTGCACGGTTTGCATGGACATACCATATGCTCGAAAATCAATTTGGACGCACCTGATAGAACTCCTAGATGACGTGTGTCATATAGAATCTCACTTCGGTCCATTTGGAGATAGTGTTAGTTTCGGTGCAAGATAAGTGTACGGTTTGCGCCTAATGTACCATAGGCTCAAAAACCATTGTGGAAGCACCCGATGGTACTCTTAGGTGAAGAGGCTCAAGTGAAAGCTCGGTACGATTTGTTTGGAGATAGTGCTAATCTTCATGTAAGATAGGTGCACGGTTTGCATGGAACATACCATATGCTTGAAAATCAATTTGGACACACCCTATAGAACTCCTAGGTGATGTGTGGCATCTGATATCTCACTTTTTTTTGTTTGGAGATAGTGTTAGTTTCAGTACAAGATAGGTGCATGGTTTGTGCCTAATGCATCATACTCTAACAAACCATTTTTGATGCACCCGATTGTGCTCCTAGTTGAGGAGTCTCAAGTGGATGCTGGGTTCGGTTTGTTTGGAGATAGTGCTAATCTTGATGCAAGATAGGTGCACGGTTTGCATGAAACGTACTATATGCTCGGAAATCAATTTGGACACACCCGATGGAACTCCTAGATGACGTGTGTCATATGAAATCTCGCTTTGGTCTGTTTGGAGGTAGTGTTAGATTCGGTGGAAGATATGTGCACAGTTTGCACCTAATGCACAATAGCATAAGAAACCATTTTGGACGCACCTGTTGCTACTCCTAGGTGAAGAGACTCAAGTGGAAGCTTGGTTTGGTCTGTTTGGAGATACTGCTAATCTTGATGCAAGATAGGTGCACGGTTTGCCTGGAACTACTATATGCCCGAAATCAATTTGGACACGCACCGATGGAACTCCTAGATGTTGTGTGTCATATGTAACCTCGCTTTGGTCCGTTTGGAGATAGTGTTAGTTTCGGTGCAAGGGCGTAATTTGCTCCG
>NC_012875.2:21492377-21511820 GCF_000003195.3 Sorghum bicolor | reverse complement strand
GTGGAGGCGACGCAATATTTTGTATGACACACGTCATCTAGGAGTTCCATCATGTGCGTCTGGATTGTTTTCCAAGCATTTGGTTGTTCCATGCAAACCGTGCACCTATCTTGGATCAAGATTAGCACTATCTCCAAACAGACCGAACCGAGCATCCACTTGAGCCCCTTCAACTAGGAGTACCAACAAGTGCGTCTAAAATGGTTTCTTACACTATGGTGCACTAGGTGCAAACTGTGCACTTATCTTGCACCGAAACTAACAATGTCTCCAAATGGACCGAAGCGATATTCCATATGACACACGTCATCAAGGAGTTCCATCGGGTGCATGCAAATTGATTTCCAAGCATATGGTATGTTCCATGCAAACCATGCACCTACCTTGCATAAGGATTAGCACTATCTCCAAACTGACCGAACGAAGCTTCCACTTGAGCCTCTTCACCTAGCAGTACCAAATAGTGCATCCAAAATGGTTTCTTAGACTATGGTGCATTAGGCACAAACTATGCACCTATCTTGCACCAAAACTAACATTGTCTCTAAACGAACCGATGCAAGATTCCATATGACACAAATCATCAAGGAGTTATATCAGGAGCGACCTAATTGGTTTTTAAGCATATCGTATGTTCCATGCAAACCGTGCGTCTATCTTGCATCAAGATTAGCACTATCTCCAAACAGACCAAATCGAGCTTTCACTTAAGCCCCTTGACCTAGGAGTACCACCAGGTGCATCCAAAATGGTTTCTTATCCTATGGTAGGTGCAAACTGTGCACCTATCTTGCATCGAAACTAACAATGTCTCCAAATGGACCGAAGCGAGATTCCAAACGACACACGTCATCAAGGAGTTCCATCGGGTGCATCCAAATTGATTTCTAAGCATATGGTATGTTCCATGCAAATCATGCACCTATCTTGCATCAAGACTAGCACTATCTCTAAACTGACCGAACCGAGCCTCCACTTGAGCCTCTTCACCTAGGAGTACCAACATTTGCTTCCAAAATAGTTTCTTAGACTTTGGTGCATTAAGCGCGAACCGTGCACATATCTTGCACCGAAACTAATAGTATCTCTAAGCACACCAAAGTGAGATTCCATATGACATATGTCATCAAGGAGTTCTATCGGGTGTGTCCAAATTAATTTCTAAGCATATGGTGCGTTCCATGTAGACCGTGTATCTATCTTGCATCAAGATTAGCACTATCTCCAAATAGACCAAATCGAGCTTTCACTTGAGGCTTTTACCTAGGAGTACTATCGGGTGCGTCCAAAATGGTTTCTTAGCCTATGCTGCATTATGTGCAAACCTTGCACCTATCTTGCACCGAACTAACACTGTCTCCAAACAGACCAAAGTAAGATTTTGTATGACACACGTCATCTAGGAGTTCCATCATGTGCGTCCAGATTGATTTCTAAGCATTTGGTATATTCCATGCAAACCGTGCACCTATCTTGCATCAAGATTAGCACTATCTCCAAACAGACTGAACCGAGCATCCACTTGAGCCCCTTCACCTAGGAGTACCAACAAGTGCATCCAAAATGGTTTCTTAGACTATGGTGCATTAGGTGCAAACTGTGCACCTATCTTGCAACGAAACTAACAATGTCTCCAAATGGACCGAAGCGAGTTTCCATATGACACACGTCGTCAAGGAGTTCCATCGGGTGCATCCAAATTGATTTCCAATTATATGGTATGTTCCATGCAAACCATGCACCTACCTTGCATAAGGATTAGCACTATCTCCAAACTGACCGAACCAAGCTTCCACTTGGGCCACTTCACCCAAGAGCACCAAATAGTGCGTCCAAAATGGTTTCTTAGACTATAGTGCATTAGGCGCAAACTGTGCATCTATCTTGCACTAAAACTTACAATGTCTACAAACAACCGAAGCAAGATTCCATATGACACACGTCATCTAGGAGTTCCATTGGTTACGTCCAAATTGATTTCTATGCATCTGGTATGTTCCTTGCAAATCATGCACCTATCTTGCATCAAGATTTGCACTATCTCCAAATAGATCAAACCGAGCTTCCACTTGAGCCTCTTCACTGAAGTACCAACAGGTGCTTCCAAAATGGTTACTTAGACTATGGTGCATTAGGCGCAAACCATGCACATATCTTGCACCGAAACTAACATTATTTCTAAACAGACCAAAGTGAGATTCCATATGTCACACGTGATCAAGGAGTTCCATCGGGTGCATCCAAATTGATTTCCAAGCATATGGTATGTTCCGTGCAAACCGTGCACCTATCTTGCATCAAGATTAGCACTATCTCCAAACAGACCGAACCGAGCATCCACTTGAGCCCCTTCACCTAGGAGTACCAACAAGTGCGTGCAAAATGGTTTCTTAGACTATGGTTTATTAGGTGCAAACTGTGCACCTATCTTGCACTGAAACTAACAATGTCTCCAAATGGACCGAAGCGAGATTCCAAATGACACACGTCATCAAGGAGTTCCATCGGGTGCATCCAAATTGATTTCCAAGTATATGGTATGTTCCATGCAAATCGTGCACCTATCTTGCATCAAGACTAGCACTATCTCTAAACAGACCGAACCAAGCCTCCACTTGAGCCTCTTCACCTAGGAGTACCGACAGGTGCTTCCAAAATGGTTTCTTAGCCTTTGGTGCATTAGGCGCAAACCGTGCACATATCTTGCACCGAAACTAATACTATCTCTAAGCACACCAAAGCGAGATTCCATATGACACACGTCATCAAGGAGTTCTATCGGGTGTGTCCAAATTAATTTCTAAGCATATGGTACGTTCCATGCAGATCGTGCTTCTATCTTGCATCAAGATTAGCACTATCTCCAAATAGACCAAATCGAGCTTTCACTTGAGCCTTTTACCTAGGAGTACCATCGGGTGCGTCCAAAATGGTTTCTTAGCCTATGCTGCATTATGTGCAAACTTTGCACCTATCTTGCACCGAAACTAACACTTTCTCCAAACAGACCAAAGCAAGATTTTGTATGACACATGTCATCTAGGAGTTCCATCATGTGCGTCCAGATTGATCTCCAAGCATTTGGTATGTTCTATGCAAACCATGCATCTATCTTGCATCAAGATTAGCACTATCTCCAAACAGACCGAACCAAGCATCCACTTGAGCCCCTTCACCTAGGAGTACCAACAAGTGCGTCAAAAATGGTTTCTTAGACTATGGTGCATTAGGTGCAAACTGTGCACCTATCTTGCACCGAAACTAACAATACCACATACTTTTTGAGAGAAGGCATATACCATCACTGCCTTGGTAAGGATCCAGAAATACCACAAAAGAGAGATATGAGAGAGTCGTACAAAGGAATCTCTGAGTTTTATTTGAAAATCTGTAAAAACTCCAGAGCTATAGCTGATCAAGAATAAGAGACATGGCACTTGACTAGACTGTTCTATCTTTTAACCACTCAAGACAGAAGTGACGGTTACAAGTCCCATGGTGAAAGGTAAAGTAAGTAAGTTTTAAGTCTTGACAGTTTACTCTAACTCAGAGATGAGATCTTCATTTAAAAGCATGTGTACCGTCAATTTTTAAAAGTATTCCAGCAACTTCTAATCTATCATTGCTCAGGGACGAGCAAGAGGTAAGCTTGGGGAAGTTTGTTGACGGTCCTTAAGTATCAAATTTAATTATCAAATAAACAAAGAAAAGGATCCAAATGAAATCAACATCTAGACTTAGGGTTTTATCTGACAGAATTCCACAAGTTTTGGTGTTTGTCTATTTCTGCAGGGGGTTATCATGAAATACGGAAGAAAGGCCCACACGTCGGGATTACATAGAGATATTAACGTGCCGCGCAATTATCTTACATCTAGAAGACTCCAGAAGCCACGGGAAGAAAGCGGAGGCCGAACGGGGCCAGAGGCAGGGCGCCCGCCCTCCTGCCCTAGGCGCCCGCCCCCTCTCTGAGTCCAATCAGGACTCTGTTTCGTGGGAGATCTCCACTGACCTAAAGGATCAAGGATAACCGTTCAATCAATGTCGGTTTTATCCAACGGCCCATATTCACTTGAAGGGACTATAAAACCAGACCCCCTGGCCCCTGGAGGAGAGAGCCTCTCAACCCTAATTCATTATTCTTCAAGGGAAAAGAAGCCTCTGATCAAGATTAGAGCCACCACATCAATTAGACATCTAGATTAGCATAGCTACATAGGATTAGAACTAGAAGGAGTCAATCTTCGATTGGTTTCCGGACCTGTCAGGAGGATTCTTGGTAATTCTCTAATTGTGCTTCTAATTGCTTTCTAATTATCTTTGTTCTTCAATATTATGAATATGACTTTGTTCTACTTCAATATATTGCTTATGACTTTGCTCTACTTGCTTATATTCAAGATTATATTGTTCTTAGTTTATCATAGTTATGTACTTGGCTCAGTTAGATTAGATCTATATACATGCTTAGGATCGTATAGCGTTTATCCATCGGATCCATGGGTAAATGATAGATATTGTGTAGGTGTGGTGCTTATACCGTATTTATCTGCGATTGTACCCAATATGCCAGATCGTGGGGTAGTTCGTGATAGTGATAGCTTCATTGATTCTTATATAGTCCCCCTCTCGTGTATTGGGCTGGCAGAGCAATATTATTACAGGGGAGTGATTGCTATGTTTCTCATTTACCTTGCTAATATCACTATGCATGGGCGTAGTCTTGTCTCACAATGATTGCTAAGTATGCTTGCACTAATTATGATAATGCTAGACTATATAGTTGAGAATAACTTAGGAAATATTCTTGTAGTTCGTTCGAATACCATGCTAATGACTTTCTAGAGTATCTAATTGAGGTGCTTATCATATTTATTATGTGGCTAGATCAGACTAATTATCTTTGTCACTAATTATTACTTCATATATCTTTAATGTGACACTTATCCCTGTATGAAAGAGTTAGATAAATGTTCTCAATTATACATGCAATGATAGATACTCAATCTCATATTCTATTCTGTAATCAATATTGATGATTGTTAATCCCTTCCCAGTGGTAAAAATATAAATAACGATACCTGGAATACTTCCCGGTTAAAATGCTACATCGGTATTAATCTGTGCGCTTGCAGATCCCATTCATTATTTATTTAGAAGAGCAATTGCATATTTCAATACCGCGTCTCTCATGTCATGCTGGGGATGACAACTTGGCTTAAGTGGTGTGAGGGATAGGTTTGGCATTTTCGGCACCGTTACTAGATTTAGAGAACTTAGTCTACTTTTGGTAATGATGTTAAGAATACCCAACAATAGTGATGATGAAGCACTAGCACTCTTTGTCCGCAAGTTTGGCAAGATGATGAAGAAAAAGGGCTACCATACAAGGAAGAGAAGGGACAACTCCAAGAACAAGGAATATGTGAGGCTATGCTACAAGTGCAAGAGCCCCGATCATATTGTGGCGGATTGTCATTACAATAGTGACAATGATGAGCATAACAAGAAGAACAAGAAGGAGAAGCAAGAAAAGAAAGAGAAGAAGATGGTCTTCAAGAAGAAGAAGAAGGGTGGATCCTATGTTGTGACATGGGATAGTGATGCCTCTTCGGATGATGACTCAAGCGATGATTACAAATCATCCAAAAAGAAGGCACTTGCAAGCATTGCTATCAACAAGCCATCACTCTTCGACACTCCTTCATGCTTCATGGCCAAGTGCTACAAGGTACAATATGATGAAAGTGAAAGTGAACATGAACATGATAGTGATAGTGATGATGAAAATAAATTCACTAATGAACAACTCATGGACATGTTAGAACAAGCCGAATCTCTCATTCAATCTAAAAACAAGAAGTGCAAAGAATTGGCCAAGAAGTTAAAAGCTCTAGAGCAATCCTTTGATGAGCTCAATGCTAATCATGAGAGGCTAGTGGAAGCCCATGAGAAGCTTGACAAGGCTCACACCAAGCTTGAGAAAGCTCACTCCTTGTTGTTAGAAGAGAACAGGGAAAAGGTTGTTGTATCATGTGATGTGGGCACAACATGTGACTTAATTAAAGAATCACCCAACCCACCTATTGTTGTTGCCACTAACTCTTCTTGTAGGTCTTCATCCACCACCACCAACTCTACCTCTACTTCTAGTGTTAGTGTCACTTGTGATACCTCACTAAAGGTTGAGAATGAGACTCTCAAGAGAGAGGTGGATGAGCTCACTTACGCCCTAGGCAAGGCCTATGGTGGTGAGGCCCGCTTGCTAAAGTGCTTGGGTAGTCAAAGGTTTTCTCTCAACAAAGAGGGATTAGGCTATACCCCCAAGAAAGGCAAGGCGGCCTTTGCAACTCACAAGCCTAGCTTTGTGAAGAGCAACAGTTGGTATTGCAACAAATGCAAGCAAGTTGGGCACCTAGAGCTTAATTGCAATAAAGTGAACAAGAACAAGAAAAATGCTAATGTATCTTACATTCCATTTGATTCTTGTTATGTGCTTACCAAGGGTGAGAAGGGTGTGCATGCTAAGTTTGTTGGTACACCAATTATGGGTCCAAAGAAGAAGGCCATTTGGGTACAAAGAGCTTAGTCACTAACCTCCAAGGACCCAAACAAGTATGGGTACCTAAGAAACATTGATTTGTTTTGTAGATAAATTATAAAGCCGGAGGAAGGCATTGGGTACTTGATCATGGGTGCACACAACACATGACATTGTTAGTTTTGGTGCAAGATAGGTGCACAGTTTGCACCTAATGCACCATAGTCTAAGAAACCATTTTGGACGCACTTGTTGGTACTCCTAGGTGAAGGGGCTCAAGTAGATGCTTGGTTCGGTCTGTTTGGAGATAGTGCTAATCTTGATGCAAGATAGATGCACGGTTTGCATGGAACATACGATATGCTTAGAAATCAATTAGGACACACCTGATATAACTCCTTGATGATTTGTGTCATATAGAATCTTGCTTCGGTTCGTTTAGAGACAGTGTTAGTTTTGGTAGAAGATATGTGCACGGTTTACGCCTAATGCACCATAGGCTAAGCAATTTTAGACGCACCCGATGGTACTCGTAGTTGAAGAGGCTCAAGTGGAGGCTCGATTTGGTCTGGTCGAATATAGTGCTAATCTTGATGCAAGATAGTTGCACAGTTTGCATGCAACGTACCATATGTTAAGAAATCAATTTGGACGCACCCAATGGAAATCCTAGATGATGTGTGTCATATGGAATCTCGCTTCGGTCTGTTTGGAGACAATGTTAGTTTCGGTGCAAGATAGGTGCATAGTTTGTGCCTAATGCACCATAGTCTAAGAAACCATTTTTGACACACCTGTTTGTACTCCTAGATGAAGAGGCTCAAGTGGAAGCTCGGTTTGGTCTGTTTGGACATAGTGCCAATCATGATGCAAGATAGGTGCACAGTTTGCAAGGAACATACCATATGCTTGAAATCAATTTGGATGCACCCAATGGAACTCCTTGATGACATGTGTCATATGGAATCTCACTTTGGTCTGTTTAGAAACAGTATTAGTTTTGGTGCAAGATATCTGCAGGGTTTGCGCCTAATGCACCATAGTCTAAGAAACCATTTTGGAAGCACCTGTTGGTACTTCGGTGAAGAGGCTCAAGTGGAAGCTCGGTTTGATTTATTTGGAGATAGTGCTAATCTTGATGCAAGATAGGTGCATGATTTGTAAGGAACATACCATATGCATAGAAATCAATTTGGACGCACCCAATGGAACTTCTAGATGACGTGTGTCATATGGAATCTTGCTTCAGTCCGTTTGTAGACATTGTAAGTTTTAGTGCAAGATAGGTGCACAGTTTGCGCCTAATGCACCATAGTCTAAGAAACCATTTTGGACGCACTATTTGGTACTCCTAGGTGAAGAGGCTCAAGTGGAAGCTTGGTTTGGTCAGTTTGGAGATAGTGCTAATCCTTATGCAAGGTAGGTGCATCGTTTGCATGGAACATACCATATGCTTGGAAATCAATTTGGATGCACCCGATGGAACTCCTTGATGACGTGTGTCATATGGAATCTCCCTTCGATCCATTTGGAGACATTGTTAGTTTCGGTGCAAGATAGATGCACAGTTTGCACCTAATGCACCATAGTCTAAGAAACCATTTTGGATGCACTTGTTGGTACTCCTAGGTGAAGGGGCTCAAGTGGATACTCGGTTCGGCCTGTTTGGAGATAGTGCTAATCTTGATGCAAGATAGGTGCACGGTTTGCATGGAACATACCAAATTCTTGGAAATCAATCTAGACGCACATGACGGAACCCTAGATGGCGTGTGTCATACAAAATCTTGCTTTGGTCTGTTTGGAGACAGTGTTAGTTTTGGTGCAAGATAGGTGCAAGGTTTGTACATAATGCAGCATAGGCTAAGAAACCATTTTGGATGCACCCGATGGTACTCCTAGGTAAAAGGCTCAAGTGAAAGCTTGGTTTGGTCTATTTGGAGATAGTGCTAATCTTGATGCAAGATAGATGCACGGTCTGCATGGAACATACCATATGCTTAGAAATTAATTTGGACACACCCGATAGAACTCCTTGATGACGTGTGTCATATGGAATCTCGCTTTTGTGTGCTTAGGGACAGTATTAGTTTCGGTGTAAGATATGTGCACGGTTTACGCCTAATGCACCAAAGTCTAAGAAACCATTTTGGAAGCACCTGTTGGTACTCCTAGGTGAAGAGGCTCAAGTGGAGGCTCGGTTCGGTCTGTTTAGAGATAGTGCTAATCTTGATGCAAGATAAGTGCACGATTTGCATGGAACATACCATATGCTCAGAAATCAATTTGGATGCACCCAATGGAACTCCTAGATGACATGTGTCATATGGAATCTCACTTCGGTCCATTTGGAGATATTGTTAGTTTTAGTGCAAGATAGGTGCACAGTTTGCACCAAAGTCTAAGAAACCATTTTGGACGCACTTGTTGGTACTCCTAGGTGAAGGGGCTCAAGTGGATGCTCGGTTCAGTCTGTTTGGAGATAGTGCTAATCTTAATGCAAGATAGGTGCACGATTTGGCTAAGAAACCGTTTTAAACGCACCATAGGCTAAGAAACCATTTTAAACGCACCTGACGGTACTCATAGTTGAAGAGGCTCAAGTGGAGGCTCGATTTGGTCTGTTCAGATATAGTGCTAGTCTTGATGTAAGATAGTTGCACAGTTTGCATGGAACGTTCCATATGCTAAGAAATCAATTTGGATGCACCCAATGGAACTCCTAGATGACGTGTGTCATATGGAATCTCGCTTCGGTCTGTTTGGAGACAATGTTGGTTTCAGTGCAAGATAGGTGCATAGTTTGTGCCTAATGCACCATTGTCTAAGAAACCATTTTTAACGCACCTGTTTGTACTCCTAGATGAAGAGGCTCAACTGGAAGCTCGGTTCAGTCTGTTTGGAGACAATGTTAGTTTCGGTGCAAGATAGGTGCATAGTTTGTGCCTAATGCACCATAGTCTAAGAAACCATTTTTGAGGCACGTGTTTGTACTCCTAGATGAAGAGGCTCAATTGGAAGCTCGGTTCGGTCTGTTTGGAGATAGTGTTAATGTTGATGCAAGATAGGTGCACGGTTTGCATGGAACATACCATATGCTTGGAAATCGATTTGGATGCACCCGATGGAACTCCTTGATGACGTGTGTCATATGGAATCTCGCTTCGGTCCATTTCGAGATATTGTTAGTTTCAGTGGAAGATAGGTGCACAATTTGCACCTAATGCATCATAGTCTAAGAAACCATTTTGGACGCACTTGTTGGTACTCCTAGGTGAAGGGGCTCAAGTGGATGCTCGGTTCAGTCTGTTTGGAGATAGTGCTAATCTTAATGCAAGATAGGTGCACGGTTTGCATGGAACATACCAAATGCTTGGAAATCAATCTGGAAGCACATGATGGAACTCCTAGATGACGTGTGTCATATGAAATCTTGCTTCGGTCTGTTTGGAGACAGTGTTAGTTTTGGTGCAAGATAGGTGTAAGGTTTGCACATAATGCAGCATAGACTAAGAAACCATTTTGCACGCACCCGATGGAACTCCTAGGTAAAAGGCTCAAGTGAAAGCTCGGTTGGTCTTTTTGGAGATAGCGCTAATCTTGATGCAAGATAGATGCACAGTCTGCATGGAGCGTACCATATGTTTAGAAATTAATTTGGACGCACCCAATGGAACTCCTAGATGACGTGTCATATGGAATCTCGCTTCGGTCTGTTTGGAGACAATGTTAGTTTCGGTGCAAGAAATGTGCACGGTTTGCGCCTAATGCACCATAGTCTAATACCATTTTTGACTCACCTGTTTGTACTCCTAGATGAAGAGGCTCAAGTGGAAGCTTAGTTCGGTCTGTTTGGAGATAGTGCTAATCTTGATGCAAGGTAGGTGCACGATTTGCAAGGAACATACGATATGCTCAAAAATTAATTTGGACACACCAGATGGAACACCTAGATGACATGTGTCTTATGGAATCTCCCTTCGGTTGGTTTAGAGATAGTGTTAGTTTCGGTGCAAGATAGGTGCATGGTTTGCACTGAATGCACCATAGGATAAGAAACCATTTTGGACGCACCCGATGGTACTCATAGTTGAAGAGGCTCAAGTGGAGGCTCGATTTGGTCTGTTCGGATATAGTGCTAATCTTGATGTAAGATAGTTGCACAATTTGCATGGAACGTTCCATATGTTAAGAAATCAATTTGGACACACCCAATGGAACTCCTAGATGACGTGTGTCATATGGAATCTCGCTTCGGTCTGTTTGGAGACAATGTTAGTTTTGGTGCAAGATAGGTGCATAGTTTGTGCCTAATGCACCATAGTCTAAGAAACCATTTTTGACACACCTGTTTGTACTCCTAGATGAAGAGGCAAGCTCGGTTCAGTCTGTTTGGAGACCATGTTAGTTTCGGTGCAAGATAGGTGCATAGTTTGTGCCTAATGCACCATAGTCTAAGAAACCATTTTTGACGCACCTGTTTGTACTCCTAGATGAAGAGGCTCAAGTGGAAGCTCGGTTCGGTCTGTTTGGAGATAGTGCTAATCTTGATGCAAGATAGGTGCACGGTTTGCATGGAACATACCATATGCTTGGAAATCAATTTGGATGCACCAGATGGATCTCCTTGATGACGTGTGTCATATGAAATCTTGCTTCGGTCTGTTTGGAGACAGTGTTAGATTCAGTGCTCAGATACGTGCAAGGTTTGCACATAATGCAGCATAGGCTAAGAAACTATTTTGGACGCACCCGATGGTACTCCTAGGTAAAAGGCTCAAGTGAAAGCTCGGTTTGTTCTTTTTGTAGATAGTGCTAATCTTGATGCAAGATAGATGCATAGTCTGCATGGAACGTACCATATGTTTAGAAATTAATTTGGACACACCCGATAGAACTTCTTGATGACGTGTGTCATATGGAATCTCACTTTGTTGTGCTTAGAGACAGTATTAATTTCGGTGCAAGAAATGTGCACGGTTTGCGCCTAATGCACCAAAGTCTAAGAAACCATTTTGGAAGCACCTGTTGGTACTCCTAGGTGAAGAGGCTCAAGTGGAGGCTCGGTACGGTCTGTTTAGAGATAGTGCTAATCTTGATGCAAGATCGGTGCACGATTTGCAAGGAACATACCATATGCCCAAAAATCAATTTGGCTGCACTAGATGGAACTCCTAGACGACATGTGTCATATGGAATCTCGCTTCGGTCTGTTTGGAGACAGTGTTAGTTTCGGTGCAAGATAGGTGCATAGTTTGTGCCTAATGCACCATAGTCTAAAAAACCATTTTTGACGCGCTTGTTTGTACTCCTAGATGAAGAGGCTCAAGTGGAAGCTCGGTTCGGTCTGTTTGGAGATAGTGCTAATCTTGATGCAAGATAGGTGCACAATTTGCACGGAACATGCCATATGCTTGGAAATCAATTTGGATGCACCCGATGGAACTCCTTGATGACGTGTGTCGTATGGAATCTCGCTTTGGTCTGTTTAGCAATAGTGTTAGTTTTGGTGCAAGATATGTGCATGGTTTGCGCCTAATGCACCATAGTCTAAGAAACCATTTTGGAAGCACCTATTGGTACTTCGGTGAAGAGGCTCAAGTGGAAGCTCGGTTTGATCTATTTGGAGATAGTGCTAATCTTGATGCAAGATAGGAGCATGATTTGCAAGGAACATGATGACATGTGACATATGGAATTTTACTTCAGTCCGTTTATAGACATTGTAAGTTTTAGTGCAAGATAGGTGCACAGTTTGCGCCTAATGCACCATAGTCTAAGAAACCATTTTGGACGCACTGTTTGGTACTCCTAAGTGAAGAGGCTCAAGTGGAAGCTTGGTTCGGTCAGTTTGGAGATAGTGCTAATCCTTATGCGAGGAAGGTGCATGGTTTGCATGGAATATACAATATGCTTGGAAATCAATTTGGATGCACCCGATGGAACTCCTTGATGACGTGTGTCATATGGAATCTCACTTCGGTCAATTTGGAGAGATTGTTAGTTTCGGTGCAAGATAGGTGCACAGTTTGCACCTAATGCACCATAGTCTAAGAAACCATTTTGGACGCACTTGTTGGTACTCCTAGGTGAAGGGCTCAAGTGGATGCTCGGTTCGGTCTGTTTGGAGAGAGTGCTAATCTTGATGTAAGATAGGTGCATGGTTTGCATGGAACATACCAAATGCTTGAAAATCATTCTGGACGCACATGATGGAACTCCTAGATGATGTGTGTCATATGAAATCTTGCTTCGGTCTGTTTGGAGATAGTGTTAGTTTCGGTGCAGGATAGGTGCAAGGTTTGCACATAATGCAGCGTTGGCTAAGAAACCATTTTGGACGCACCTGCTGGTACTCCTTGGTAAAAGGCTCAAGTGAAACCTCGGTTTAGTCTATTTGGAGACTGTGCTAATCTTCATGCAAGATAGATGCACGGTCTGCATGGAACATACCATATGCTTAGAAATTAATTTGGACACACCCGATAGAACTCCTTCATGACGTGTGTCATACAGAATCTCGCTTTGTTGTGCTTAGAGAGAGTATTAGTTTCGGTGCAAGATATGTGCATGGTTCGCGCCTAATGCACCAAAGTCTGAGAAACCATTTTTGAAACACCTGTTGGTACTCCTAGGTAAAGAGGCTCAAGTGGAGGCTCGGTTCGGTCTATTTAGAGATAGTGTTAATCTTGATGCAAGATAGGTGCACGATTTGCATAGAACATACCATATGCTCAGAAATTAATTTGGACGCACCAGATGGAACTCGTAGATGACATGTGTCATATGGAATCTCACTTCGGTCCGTTTAGAGATAGTGTTAGTTTCGGTGCAAGATAGGTGCACGGTTTGCACCTAATGCACCATAGGATAAGAAACCATTTTGGACGCACCCGATGGTACTCCTAGGTCAAGGGGCTCAAGTGAAAGCTCGGTTTGGTATGTTTGGAGATAGTGCTAATCTTGATGCAAGATAGATGCACGGTTTCCATAGAACATACAATATGCTCAGAAATCAATTAGGACGCACCTGATATAACTCCTTGATGATGTGTGTGTCATATGGAATCTTGCTTCGGTTCGTTTAGAGACAGTGTAAGTTTTGGTAGAAAATATGTGCATGGTTTAGCCTAATGCACCATAGGCTAAGAAACCATTTTAGACGCACCCGATGGTACTCGTAGTTGAAGAGGCTCAAGTGGAGGCTCGATTTGGTCTGTTCGGATATAGTGCTAATCTTGATGCAAGATAGTTGCACAGTTTGCATGGAATGTACCATATGTTATGAAATCAATTTGGACGCACCCAATGGAACTCCTAGAAGACGTGTGTCATATGGAATCTCGCTTCGGTCTGTTTGGAGACAATGTTAGTTTCGGTGCAAGATAGGTGCATAGTTTGTGCCAAATGCACCATAGTCTAGGAAACCATTTTTGACGCACCTGTTTGTACTCCTAGATGAAGAGGCTCAAGTGGAAGCTCGGTTCGGTCTGTTTGGAGATAGTGCTAATCTTGATGCAAGATAGGTGCACGGTTTGTATGGAACATACCATATGCTTGGAAATCAATTTAGATGCACCCGATGGAACTCCTTGATGACGTGTGTCATATGGAATCTCGCTTTGGTCTGTTTAGAAACAGTGTTAGTGTCGGTGCAAGATATGTGCATGGTTTGCGCCTAATGCACCATAGTCTAAGAAAGCATTTTCGAAGCACCTGTTGGTACTTTGGTGAAGAGGCTCAAGTGAAAGCTCGGTTTAATCTGTTTGGAGATAGTGCTAATCTTGATGCAAGATAGGTGCATGATTTGCAAGGAACATACCATATGCTTAGAAATCAATTTGGACGCACCCAATGGAACTCCTAGATAACGTGTGTCATATGGAATCTTGCTTTGGTCCGTTGGTAGACATTGTAAGTTTTAGTGCAAGATAGGTGCACAGTTTGCGCCTAATGCACCATAGTCTAAGAAACTATTTTGGACATACTATTTGGTACTCTTGGATGAAGAGGCTCAAGTGGAAGCTTGGTTCGGTCAGTTTGGAGATAGTGCTAATCCTTATCTAAGGTAGGTGCATGGTTTACATGGAACATACTATATGCTTGGAAATCAATTTGGATGCACCCGATGGACCTCCTTGAGCCTCTTCACTTAGGAGTACCAAGCTTCCACTTGAGCCTCTTCACTTAGGAGTACCAACAGGTGCGTCCAAAATGGTTTCTTAGGCTATGGTGCATTAGGCGCAAACCATACACCTATCTTGCACCAAAACTAACACTATCTCCAAATGGACCGAAGTGAGATTCCGTATGACACACATCATCTAGGAGTTCTATCGGGTGTGTCCAAATTGTTTTCAAAGCATATGGTACATCCATGCAAACCGTGCACCTATCTGGCATCAAGATTAGCACTATCTCCAAACAGACCAAACCGAGCTTCCACTTGAACCTCTTTAGCTTGGAGTACAATCATGTGCTTCCAAAATGTTTTGTTAGTGTATGGTGTATTAGGCAGATACTGTGCACCTATCTGCACCAAAACAAATACTATCTCCAAACAGACCAAAGCGAGATTACATATGACACATGACATCTAGGAGTTCCATCAGGTGTGTCCAAATTGATTTCCGAGCATATGGTACGTTCCATGCATACCATGCACCTATTTTGCATCAAGATTAGCATTATCTCCAAACAGACCGAACCCAAGCTTCTAGTGGAACCTCTTCACCTAGGAGTACCAACAGGTGCGTCCAAAATAGTTTCTTAGGCTATGGTGCATTAGACACAAAATGCGCACCTATCTCGCACCAAAACTAACACTGTCTCCTAACGGACCGAAGTGAGATTCCATATCACACATGTCATCTTGGAGTTCCATCGGGTGCATCCAAATTAATTTTCGAGCATATGGTACGTTCCATGCAAACTGTGCACCTATCTTGCATCAAGATTAGCGCTATCTCCAAACAGATCGAATCGATCTTCCACTTGAGCCTCATCACCTAGGAGTACCAATAGGTGCGTCCTGAAAGAGCATCTAGGCCCCTAGTGATTTCGGTGATTAATGACATTGTTGATTACTTTGACTAACGTGTGTTTTGCAGAGGCAAAGTCATAGGTAAGGTCATGGTAATAGGTACTCGATGGACAGGGACGTATATGCCTACTTAATAGTGGAAATTGTTTCGGTTTTCAAAGGATGGATGGACATCGTCAAGACTAGACTAGGTCTAAGTGCCATATGGTGAAGAAGGGCACTTAGAGTAGTTTAGGACTTTGTTTTCCTTTGACCGTACTATTAAGAGGGGCTTTGATCTAGTAGCTTGACTTAGGCAAGGCTTTAGGTTTAGGTGTGGTGCACACTTGGTAAATCTCGCACTAGGTAGCTCAGAGATAGTCCTTAGTTCGAGAGGAGCAAACTTCGTTTTGGAGCGATCGCGTTTCGACGAAGTTTGGGTGCCCAAAGGGGCACCGGACGCTCTGTGAGTGCGTCCGGTGAGGTCCTTAGCCGTTGGATTAGTGCGGTGCTTAGACGCTAGCACCGGACGCACCGAGTAGCGTCCGGTCTCATACCCAGGGAGGTTGCAAGCCTTCCCCGAGCACCGGACGCTAGTACCGGACGCACCGGGTAGCGTCCGGTCCCATGCGCAGGGAGCTTGTAAGTTCTCCCCGTGCACCGGACGGTGCACCGAACGCTGAGAGTTAGCGTCCGGTGCCGTGTCAGAAGCGAGTACAGTTAGCCGTTATGGTGCACCGGTCGCTCGGTGCAGTGCGTCCGGTGCAACATAATGTGCGTCCGGTGACCCCATTTTCAATGGAAAACGGTTGGCCGACCTTGGACTTCGTGGATAGTATTTATACTCCTCCACCTCGTCCATGAGAGTCCTCTTGCCCATTTGAACATCAGAGAAACTTGTTGTGGAGCAAGAGAGTAGCAAGAGCCTAGAGAGGATTGAAGTTTGAGTGATTTCTTGAGAGAATCCTTCTCTAGTGAGTTCCAAGAGTCAAGTGTGCATCCACCACTCTCTAGAGCCTTGTTTGGGTCAAGTGAGAGTTCTTTGCTTGTTACTCTTGGTGATCGCCATCACCTAGACAGTTCGGTGGTGATTTGAGGCACGAAGACCGCCCGGAGTTCTTGTGGGTGGCTCGTGTCAAGCTTGTGAGCGGTTTTGGGCGATTCACCGCGACGGAGTGTCGAAGAATCAGCCCGTAGAGAGCACTTGGTCCTTGCGCGGATCAAGGGGGAGCAAGACCCTTGCGCGGGTGCTCCAACGAGGACTAGTGGAGAGTGGCGACTCTCCGATACCTCGGCAAAACATCGCCGAGCACTTTCTTCCACTACTCCTTTACATTCTAGCATTTACTTTGTGTTTTTACTTTCTTAGAATTGCCATGCTAGAATAGGATTGGAACTAGGTTGCAAAACTTTTATCCGGTAGCTCTCTAAGTCACACTAGGCACAAGGGGTTGAATTGGAGCTTGTAGGTTGCTTAAATTTTTAGAGAAGCCCAATTCACCCCCCTCTTGGGCATCTTGATCCTTTCAATTGGTATCGGAGCCTAGTGCTCATTATTTAGGCTTCACCGCCTAGAGAAAAGATGTCTAACGGGGATGGACCGCCACCCATGTTCGATGGGGATGACTTCCTGTATTGGAAAATACGGATGGAGTCATACCTTGAGGCATGCGATGTAAAGTGCCTAAAAGCCACGACCGAAGGGTTTACCCCTCCGGCAAAAGACACCGCTCTTACTCCACAAGAGCAAGAAAACGAGAAGTGGAATGTGAAGGCCAAAAACCACATTTTTAGAGGCCTTTGCAAAGAGGTGTTCAACCGCGTTCGGAGCCACAAAACCGCCCATGAACTTTGGAAGGAACTTTGTGCGCTCCATGAGGGATCAAAGAGTGAACGGGAGGAACGCTATCACTTAGTGATGAACAAGCTTAATACATTTGAGATGCTTCCTAAAGAAAATGCTAATGAAATGTATTCTCGCTTGAATGTCATTGTAGAGGAGCTAAATGGACTTGGGCTCACTCAAATGAGTGCGGCGGATGTAGCAAGGAAGATACTATGTGTGCTTCCCATTGAGAAATATGGGCACATAGTAACGGTACTCCATCAAGGGGATCTTTCCACCGCTACACCCACCGCCATATTGGGGAAGATAAATGCTCATGAGATGTACATGCACATGAACCCCCAAGACGGCTCCTCATCGGCCAAGAAGGAGAAGAAAGACTTGGCTCTCAAGGCTTCTCACAAGGGCAAGGCCAAGAAAATTGAAGTTGAGTCATCAACTTCAAGTGATGATGATGCATCTATTGCCCTCATGGTGAGAAGAACCACAAAGATGTTGAAGAAGCTCAACAAGAATGGAGTCAACTTTGACTCCAAGAAGAAGAAGTTCTTCACAAGTAGCAAGAGAAAGCCCATCTCCGAGATGGATTGCTACAATTGTGGTGAACTTGGCCATCTTGCTCACCAATGTCCAAAGCCCAAGAAGGACAAATACAAGAAGAAGAACAAAGAGCAAGATGACTCAAGTGATGATGACAAGAATGAGAAGAAGCAATATAAGAAGAAAGGTGGCAAGAAGAAGGAGCACTACAAGAAGAAGAATGGCAAGGCCTACATTGTTGGTGATTGGCTCACCGACATTGAGAGCTCAAGTGGTGACTCCTCCGGCAATGAAAGTGATGATGAGAAGGTTGCCGCCATTGCCATCGATGCTCCATCACCATCATCTTCACCACCATCTACATCCCCTACACACCTATGCCTCATGGCTAAGGGTGACCGGAAGGTACAAAGTGAGGATGAGAGTAGTGAAAGTGAAAGTGAATACGAATCACCTTCTTATGATGAACTTGTAAAATTGCTTAACAAGTACACAAAAGTCATAAGGAAGACTAGAAGTGAAAACGAAAAGCTTGAACTTGAAAATGAAACACTTCTAGCAAAGCTTAAGTCTAGTGATGAGCTTAGAGACCAAAATGAGATCATGACCACTGATGAGGACATCAACACCAGCGATACATCCTCTCCGACACAACCTATAGCTGGTCCTACATCTCCGACACAACCTATAGCTGGTCCTACATCCTCTCCGACACAACCTATAGCTGGTCCTCTTACTCGTGCTCGTGCCCGTCAACTCAACCTTCAAGTAAGTTCAGTTTTAAACTCTTGTCAATCATATTTAGATAATGGAGACACGTGCACTTTCATGTTGCTCAGGAATAATGGACAAGATCAGCAAGGGAAGGTTCAACTGCATTTAGAATTTGAGGCAACACCAACTTCAAGGGCTGATTGCATATGGGAAGAGTGATAACTTAACAAAGGTGATTGGAGATCAGGTCCAAGCCTCCACAACATCCTCTATCAAGTTACCACGTCGCTTCTAAAGCAAGGAAACAAAGAGTCCAAACCCAACACGTTTTGGGAGTTGGATTCGGACTGGAAAATAACTCTAACTTGTATGGATCACCACGGCGTCATATGGACTCCAACTGGGACGTTCCTATACTTGTTGGAAAGCTCATGAAGTCTACTTTCCAATGGGTCCAACCACATCTATGCAGCTTATGAGTCGGGCGCAGTCCTTGTTTTCGTGCCGACACCTTTTTCTGTTTTGGTGCTGCGTCACCCTATTTTGGACCAATGGCCCATGTATCAAGTTGAGTCCATTAGGGACGCGTCCTAGGGTTGGAGGACGACTCTAGCACCCCTTTGGTCGTCCTCCCCTCTATTTATTTACATCTAGAGCCGCCATGAACAACTGGGTTTTGATTAGATAAAGTTTAGCCTTCGCTACTTGCTTGTAAACGCGCGTGCTGATCCAGCCGCCCGTCTTCTTGTTTTCGAAACCCCACTTCATTAGAGATTGAGT
>NC_012875.2:21489540-21492277 GCF_000003195.3 Sorghum bicolor | reverse complement strand
GAAACCTTCATTTACATCTAGTAATTTAGTACTTGTTATACTTGTTCTTGCTGGTTCTTCGATTGCTTGCAGGACGAGTGCCCTAGTGGCCGGGTGTTGCGCTCCACAGGATCGTGACAGCCATTGGAGGCGGTGTATCGGTTGCTAAGGCGTGGCCTTAGAAGGCTGTAGTCGGGCCGTGAACGTCATCTCCATTCACTAATCGAGTTATCCAGCGCCTCTCATCGAAAGATCAGGCGAAAACCCTAGTGGGTTCACATCAGTTGGTAATCAGAGCAAGGTTCTTCGGTGAAAGACTTCTAATCCTTTGCTGTTTTTAATTAATTTCCTATAGTCTAGAAAAGCCAAAAAAAATATAGTAGATTAGTTTTTCCATAATCCTATTAAACCTTTGTGCCTTGGCTAGTACCGTTTTAGTTAGGGCTTGTTGAATTTGCGTTGCTTCGGTTTGTGTCGAGTTGCTGGTCTTAGTGTCTAGTCCTTTAGAGTTTCGAGTTCTTGTCACCATCTATACACAGCCGAGTATTACCATATCTTCTCTCTGTCGAATCTGTTGTGAAGTCCGAATTGAACTGTGATCCAAAAAGAAAGATAACTCCATACTTGTTCGGCCTTACTCTAGAGAGAGAGAGAGAGAGAGTGTGTGTGTAGCGAATTGCTCTTTTGTATTCCTTTGTTCATATAATCAGTTTTTGAGGTTGCCCAAAAAAAAGAAAAAAAAAGAAAAAAAAAGAAAAGAGAAAAGATTCAAAAGAAAAAAAAGGGGCTGTTTTTCATATTGATTTTAGGTTTCTTGCACCTTGTTTTCGGGGGTGTGCTGTGGTTTTCCTTTGTGTCCAGGCTCGCGTCTCTAGCACGGTCTAGCCTAGGACCAGCACAGTACCATCGTCGAACGCTTATTCAGCTTGCTTTTATAACTAACGTGGTGCTAGTTCGTTCCTTGTTTCAGCCCACCTATAGCTCCACATACTCTACAGCTTGACAGGTCTTGTGCTGCAGCACCGATACACTTCGTCCATTGCTGTACACTTGTTGGCAGACGACCCCTCCTGTCAAGCAAGGTAAGAATTGGTAAGAACTTGTGTTACAGGTTGAGTGTGAGTGACTTGCTGTAGCTACATCCTAGTAGTTGTAGGGCTTTTATTTCTTCACTTGCCTTTTTGTTGTCTTTGTCTTTGAACCATGCCAGGGGCAGATGATGGTAACGAAACACCACTTACACCTCGCACTAAGGGCATCATACAACATTTTGAAAGGAAAGTGAAGCTGCACACAGAGGGACTTGATAACGACTTGCAGGTGACGAATGAAAAGCTGGGGCAGTTGGAGGCTACGCAGATTGCCACAAACAACAAGCTCACAAGTTTGGAGGAATCCGTTGCTAGTGTGGACAAAAGCCTTGCTGCTCTCCTAAGGCGATTTGATGCTTTCCACACCGAAGATAAAGAGAAGCATAAAGAAGAAAAGGAGGGAGATCGAGAGCACGGTAGTCATGAAGATGACTACACTGGTGATACTGAACATGATGATCAAGACACTCATGATCGACGTCGCCTTCGTCACAACCGTAGAGGTATGGGTGGCAACCGCCGACGCGAGGTACACAATAATGATGATGCTTTCAGTAAGATTAAATTTAAGATACCCCCTTTTGATGGTAAATATGACCCTGATGCTTACATCACTTGGGAGATTGCTGTTGATCAAAAGTTTGCATGTCATGAATTTCCTGAGACTACACGTGTTAGGGCTGCTACTAGTGAGTTTACAGATTTTGCTTCTGTTTGGTGGATAGAATATGGAAAGAAAAATCCTAATAACTTACCTAGAACTTGGGATGCGCTGAAAAGGGCCATGAGAGCTAGATTTGTTCCATCTTACTATGCGCGTGATATGATAAATAAGTTGCAGCAGTTAAGACAAGGTGCTAAAAGTGTAGAAGAATATTATCAGGAATTACAAACGGGTATGTTGCGTTGTAACCTAGAGGAGGATGAGGAACCGGCTATGGCTAGATTTTTGGGTGGGTTAAATCGGGAAATTCAGGACATCCTCGCTTACAAAGAATACAATAATGTAACCCATTTGTTTCATCTTGCTTGTAAAGCTGAAAGGGAAGTGCAGGGACAACGTGCTAGCGCAAGGAGTAATATTTCTGCAGGGAAGGCTAATTCATGGCAGCAACACATGGCTTCAACTCCATCTACACGTATTTCTACTCCATCATCTAGTGACAAGGCTCGAGCTGCCCCCACCAATTCAATTGCGAAGACGATGCAAAAGCCTGCTGCGAGTACTTCATCCGTGGCATCGACGGGTAGAACAAGCAACATACAATGTCATCGGTGCAAGGGATATGGGCACATGATGCGTGACTGCCCAAACAAGCGAGTTATGATTGTCAGGGATGATGGTGAGTACTCATCTGCTAGTGATTTTGATGAGGATACACTTGCACTGCTTGCGACTGACCATGCAGGTAATGAAGATCAAATAGAAGAACATATTAATGCAGGTGAAGCGGACCACTATGAGAGCTTGATCGTGCAGCGAGTGCTTAGTGCACAAATGGAGATGGCGGAACAAAATCAGCGACACATTTTATTCCAAACAAAGTGTGTCATCAAAGAGCGTTCTTGTCGCATGATCATTGATGGAGGTAGCTGCAACAACTTGGCAAGCAGCGATATGGTGCAGAAGCTTGCCCTCAACACCAAACCACACCCGCATCCCTACT
>NC_012875.2:21464492-21489440 GCF_000003195.3 Sorghum bicolor | reverse complement strand
CACAAGAAAGGGAAGGAAAATATTATTGCTGATGCTTTATCACGGAGATATACTTTGCTGAATCAACTTGATTACAAGATATTTGGGTTAGAAACAATTAAAGACCAATATGTTCATGATGCTGATTTTAGAGACGTGTTGCTGCATTGTAAAGATGGAAAAGGGTGGAATAAATTCATCGTTAGTGATGGGTTTGTGTTTAGAGCTAACAAGCTATGCATTCCAGCTAGCTCTGTTCGTTTGTTGTTGTTGCAGGAAGCGCATGGAGGTGGCTTGATGGGACATTTTGGAGCAAAGAAGACCGAGGACATACTTGCTGGTCATTTCTTTTGGCCAAGGATGAAGAGAGATGTGGAGAGGTTTGTTGCTCGTTGCCCAACATGTCAAAAGGCAAAGTCACGGTTAAATCCCCATGGTTTGTATTTACCTCTTCCTGTTCCTAATGCTCCTTGGGAGGATATATCTATGGATTTTGTGTTGGGACTACCGAGGACTAGGAGGGGACGTGATAGTGTGTTTGTGGTTGTTGATAGATTTTCTAAGATGGTACATTTTATACCATGTCATAAAACTGATGATGCTACAAATATTGCTGATTTGTTCTTTCGAGAAATTGTTCGCTTACATGGTGTGCCCAACACAATTGTTTCTGATCGTGATGCTAAATTTCTTAGTCATTTTTGGAAGACTTTGTGGTTCAAATTGGGGACTAAGCTTTTATTTTCCACCACTTGTCATCCCCAAACTGATGGTCAAACTGAAGTTGTTAATAGAACTTTATCCACTATGTTAAGGGCTGTTTTAAAGAAGAATATTAAGATGTGGGAAGAATGTTTGCCTCATATTGAGTTTGCCTATAATCGTTCATTGCATTCTACTACAAAAATGTGTCCTTTTGAGATTGTCTATGGCTTCTTGCCACGTGCTCTTATTGATTTAATGCTTTTGCCAAGTTCTGAAAAAATAAATTTTGATGCTAAGCAACGTGCTGAATTGATGTTAAAATTGCATGAAGCCACTAAACAAAACATAGAGCGCATGAATGCTAAGTACAAATGTGCTGGAGATAAAGGTAGAAAGCAATTGATTCTGGAACCTGGGGATTTGGTTTGGTTGCATTTGCGAAAAGATAGATTTCCAGAACTGAGAAAATCCAAATTGATGCCTAGAGCTGATAGTCCTTTTAAAGTGCTGCAACGAATTAATGAGAATGCATATAAGCTTGATCTTCCTGCAGATTTTGGGGTTAGTCCCACATTTAACATTGCAGATTTGAAGCCTTATTTGGGTGAGGAAGATGAGCTTGAGTCGAGGACGACTCAAATGCAAGAAAGGGAGGATGATGAGGACATCAACACCAGCGATACATCCTCTCCGACACAACCTATAGCTGGTCCTACATCTCCGACACAACCTATAGCTGGTCCTACATCCTCTCCGACACAACCTATAGCTGGTCCTCTTACTCGTGCTCGTGCCCGTCAACTCAACCTTCAAGTAAGTTCAGTTTTAAACTCTTGTCAATCATATTTAGACAATGGAGACACGTGCACTTTCGTGTTGCTCAGGAATGATGGACAAGATCAGCAAGGGAAGGTTCAACTGCATTCAGAATTTGAGGCAACACCAACTTCAAGGGCTGATTGCATATGGGAAGAGTGATAACTTAACAAAGGTGATTGGAGATCAGGTCCAAGCCTCCACAACATCCTCTATCAAGTTACCACGTCGCTTCTAAAGCAAGGAAACAAAGAGTCCAAACCCAACACGTTTTGGGAGTTGGATTCGGACTGGAAAATAACTCTAACTTGTATGGATCACCACGGCGTCATATGGACTCCAACTGGGACGTTCCTATACTTGTTGGAAAGCTCATGAAGTCTACTTTCCAATGGGTCCAACCACATATCTATGCAGCTTATGAATCGGGCGCAGTCCTTGTTTTCGTGCCGACACCTTTTTCTGTTTTGGTGCAGCGTCACCCTATTTTGGACCAATGGCCCATGTATCAAGTTGAGTCCATTAGGGACGCGTCCTAGGGTTGGAGGACGACTCTAGCACCCCTTTGGTCGTCCTCCCCTCTATTTATTTACATCTAGAGCCGCCATGAACAACTGGGTTTTGATTAGATAAAGTTTAGCCTTCGCTACTTGCTTGTAAACGCGTGTGCTGATCCAGCCGCCCGTCTTCTTGTTTTCGAAACCCCACTTCATTAGAGATTGAGTTTGAAACCTTCATTTACATCTAGTAATTTAGTACTTGTTCTACTTGTTCTTGCTGGTTCTTCGATTGCTTGCAGGACGAGTGCCCTAGTGGCCGGGTGTTGCGCTCCATAGGATCGTGACAGCCATTGGAGGCGGTGTATCGGTTGCTAAGGCGCAGCCTTAGAAGGCTGTAGTCGGGCCGTGAACGTCATCTCCATTCACTAATCGAGTTATCCAGCGCCTCTCATCGAAAGATCAGGCGAAAACCCTAGTGGGTTCACATCAACCACTAAGCTCAAGGAGCTCAAACTCTCTTTAAAAGAGCTCAAAGAAAAACATGATAAACTTGAGAGTGTTCATGATGAGCTTATCACTAGATATAGAGCAATGAAAGAAGAACTATCAACTCTAAAAGCAAACTATGACAACCTTGAGATTACTTATGAACTTGCAATTGATGAAACACATGTTGCTACTAACAATGTTGCTAAGCTTGATGTAGCCACATCTTGTGATGACTTACTTGTGGAGAGCACAAGCAAATGTGTTGATTGCAAGGGCAAGAAAGTGGTAGTGGCCGAGAGCTATGAGGACACTATCAAGCTCAAGGATGAAATTGTCATGCTCAAGAAAGAGTTGCAAGAACAAGTCAAGCACAAGACCATTGTGATTGAGTCACTTAATCAAGACAAGAAGCTTGCATATGAGAACAAGTTGCTCAAGGATGAAAATCAATATCTCAAGCTTGGTTTGATGTATGACAAGCAAGAAGAAGATGAGACATTCATCTTGGATGAGTTAGCTAGCAACAATGACCCAATCATCAAGAAGCTAACTCAAGAGAACAACAAGCTCAAGAAAGAGAAGGAACATCTAACCATGGGGTTAGCCAAGTTCACTAAAGGGAAAGACCTTCAAAGTGAGCTTTTCATGAACACCGTCATGAAGATGGACAAGAGTGGGATTGGCTACAAGGCTCATCAAACAAAGCTCATCAAGTCTCTAGCCACTCATGATCAACCAAGTAAGCCAAAGCCAAAGAGATGCTTTGAATGTGGTCAAGAAGGACACTTTGCTCATGAGTGTAAGGCACCACTACCACCACCCTTGCCCAAGCATGCAAGACCATTTGCCTTCAATGCTCACTACATTGTAAGAAAAGACAAGAGTGGCAAGGTCAAGGTTAGCTTCATGGGGCCGCCCAACAAGCAAAGGCCAAAGAAGATTTGGGTGCCAAAGCAACTAGTAGAGAAGGTCAAGGGCCCTAAGCAAATGTGGGTCCCCAAATCTCAAGCTTGATCTCTTGTGTGTAGGTGAACTAGAAGACCGGTGGATCACATTAGGTAATCGATAGTGGTTGTACTCAACATATGACCGGAGATCCCCGGATGTTCACCTCTCTTGATGAAGATGTTGACAACCAAGAGAAGATTACATTTGGTGACAATTCAAAAGGCAAGGTCAAGGGACTAGGAAAGGTAGCTATATCAAATGACAACTCCATCACCAATGTGCTCTATGTGCAATCATTGAGTTTCAACTTGCTCTCGGTTGGACAACTTTGTGATCTTGGATTTGAATGCCTATTCAAGAAGAAGGAAGTAATAGTGACCAAGGAAGATAACAATGAAGTGATATTCAAAGGCTTCCGGCACAACAACTTATATGTAGTTGATTTCTCATCCGATGAAGTTGATGTCAAGACTTGCTTATTCACCAAGACTTCACTTGGGTGGTTGTGGCATAGAAGGTTAGCACATGTTGGAATGGGCACACTCAAGAAGTTGATGAAGAAAGAATTGATTAGAGGCTTGAAGGATGTGACATTCGAAAACGACAAGCTTTGTAGTGCATGTCAAGCGGGCAAACAAGTTGCAAACACTCATCCAACCAAAGCCTATCTCTCTACTTCAAGAGTGCTTGAGCTACTTCACATGGATTTGTTTGGACCAACCACATATGCTAGTCTTGGAGGAAACAAATATTGCTTGGTCATAGTTGATGATTTCTCCCGGTACACTTGGACATTCTTCTTGCAAGACAAGGCCGAAGTTGCATCAATATTCAAGAAGTTTGCAAAGAATGCCCAAAATAAATTTGATGTGAAGATCAAGAAAATTAGAAGTGACAATGGCAAAGAGTTTGACAACACCAACATTGAAGAGTATTGTGATGAAGTGGGAATCAAGCATGAATTCTCCTCAACATACACACCACAACAAAACGGGGTTGTAGAAAGAAAGAACCAGACATTGATCACCTTAGCAAGAACAATGCTAGATGAGTACAACACTTCGGAGAAGATGTGGGCCGAGGCAATCAACACCGCATGCTATGCTTCAAACCGACTCTTTCCTCACAAGTTCCTAGAGAAGACACCATATGAGTTGCTCAATGGGAAGAAGCCCGATGTCTCATTCTTTAGAGTGTTTGGATGCAAATGCTACATCTACAAGAAGCGCCAACACTTGGGAAAGTTCCAAAGAAGATGTGACATTGGCTACTTGGTTGGCTATTCATCAAAGTCCTAGGCATATAGGGTCTTTAACCATGCCACAAACATGGTTGAGGAAACATTTGATGTTGAATTTGATGAAACTAATGGCTCCCAAGGAGCAAGTGATAATCTTGATGATGTAGGTGGTGAACCATTGAGGGATGCCATGAAGAACATGCCGGTGGGAGACATCAAGCCAAAAGAAGATGATGATGATGTGCAAATTATTGAGCCACCATCCTCCTCACATGGTCCACAAGATGAAGACAAGGATGTGAGAGATGCTCATGAAGACACTCAAGTCACTCTTGAGCAAGCGGTGGCACAAGCACAAGATGTTGATGCTCCCCAACCAACCCCTCAAGTGGCACAAAGAAGAACATCACATCTCCTCCAAGATCACTCTCAAGATCTCATCATCGGGAGTCCATCACGTGGTGTAACTACTCGTTCTAGACATGCTTTATTTATTGAACATCACGCTTTTGTGTCTCTTGAAGATGAACCAAAGACTATAGAGGAAGCTCTTCGTGATGCGGATTGGATCATGGCCATGCAAGAGGAGTTGAACAACTTCTCTTGCAACCAAGTATGGACACTTGAAGAGCGACCCAAAGATGCAAGAGTGATTGAAACAAAATGGGTCTTCCGGAACAAGAAGGATGATCAAGGCAAAGTAGTGCGCAACAAGGCAAGACTTGTGGCAAAAGGCTTTTCACAAGTGGAAGGTCTTGACTTCGGTGAAACCTTTGCACCGGTGGCAAGACTTGAAGCAATCCATATCCTACTTGCATATGCATCTAGTCATGATATCAAGTTATTTCAAATGGATATGAAAAGTGCTTTTTTAAATGGATATATTAATGAGCTTGTCTATGTTGAGCAACCCCCCGGTTTTGAGGACCCTAGGTACCCCAAGCATGTCTACCGGTTGTCCAAGGCTCTCTATGGTCTCAAGCAAGCTCCTAGAGCTTGGTATGAGAGGCTTAGGGACTTCCTCATTGAGAAGGGCTTCAAGATTGGGAAAGTTGACACAACACTCTTCACCAAGAAAATGAATGGGGAAATCTTCATTTGTCAAGTTTATGTTGATGATATTATTTTTGGCTCTACTAATGAAGATTTTTGCAAGGAATTTGGTGATTTGATGTCCAAGGAGTTTGAGATGTCCATGATTGGCGAGCTATCCTTCTTCCTAGGATTTCAAGTCAAGCAAATGAAGGAAGGAGTCTTCATCTCTCAAGAGAAGTACACTCAAGATCTTCTCAAGAGATTCAAGATGATGGATTGCAAGTCAATCAAGACTCCCATGGCATCAAATGGGCATCTCGACTTGGATGAGGGAGGTAACCCAATTGACAAGACTCTCTATCGCTCCATGATAGGAAGTCTACTCTACCTCACCGCATCTAGGCCCGATATCATGTTTAGTGTGTGTATGTGCGCTAGATATCAAGCAATGCCTATGGAATCTCACTTGATTGCGGTCAAGAGAATTCTTAGGTATCTAAAATACACACCTTGCCTAGGTTTGTGGTATCCCAAAGGTGCAAGATTCCAACTTGTAGGCTATTCCGATTCGGATTATGCCGGGTGCCGGATTGATATGAAAAGCACATCCGGAGGGTGCCACTTCCTAGGTAGATCACTTGTCTCTTGGATCTCAAAGAAACAAAATAGTATTGCCTTGTCAACGGCCGAGGCGGAATACATTGCCGCCGGTGCTTGTTGTGCACAAATACTCTACATGAAACAAACTTTGCTAGACTATGAAGTAGTACTAGACAAAGTACCTTTGTTGTGTGACAACGAAAGTGCCGTAAAACTTGCAAACAACCCGGTTCAACACACCCGCACAAAACATATTGACATCCGCCACCACTTCCTTAGGACTCAAGCACATTTAGTTTCGTTTCATAACATACAAAGTAAAAAGTTGTGTGTTGTAACTTGTAAATAACCTTTGCTTTGCGCATCATGCATACTAAAACTAAAATACAAATTGCATTTAGGGCTTGTCTAACATGGTTAAGATAACCCCATTTGTGTGTGTGAAAAAGCTTAACCTTGGATCAAACTTGACAAGCATTAGTTTACTTTCAAGTATTGCATTACAACTCATATCATATGCATGCTTGTTAGTTGACCGTTTCTTTTCGGTTATTCGTTGAGCATCCGTTGTGTTCGTCTATAGATAGGGGGAGCATTCAAAGCTCATTGTGATTCAAACCCCTAGCTTTATGGCCATATGATGCTCCTTGGCGATTTCTCGAATTATTTTCATAAAAATATACTAAGCCTATGGCTAAATATTTGTGAAAATTTGAGGGTTTGAGAGAAGTCACTCATACCAGTTCCATTTGGTGTTTATTTGTGTGCTTTTGAAGATGGAACTTGGTTGGGTCAAAGTCGGGCGTAGTGCTTCGTTGAAAAGTGCTCAGAGGAGCACCGGACGATGCACCGGACGCTACCTCTGTGCGTCCGGTGCGGTGAGTGTGCCAAACTGCACTCACCGGACGCAGGAACAGTGTCCCTACAGCGTCCGGTGAGGAGCGTCCGGTGCTCACCTGGCGTGATGGCGTGACCTGAAGCACCAGACGCTAAAGCCAGCGTCCGGTGCCCATCGTCCGGTGCGATGCCAAAATCCATCCTTCTCTGCGCATGAGTCCGGTGGTCACCGGACACGTCCGGTGCCACATAAAAAGCGTCTGGTGACCCCGTGCGGGCGCTTAAAGCCCGCGCCCGGGTGTGTCTCGCGGCCGTTTCTTTTCTCCTCTTGTTCTCCGCCAGAGCCTGTGCCCGTGCCCTAGAATCGCCGCCGCCGTCGAAGTTTCGTGATCCCGGCGATCTCCTTTTCTTCCTTTGCGCCAGATTCGTTCCAGATTCCTCCCCCATCATTCTCCACCTACGCAGATTCAATCTCGCGAGGATTTGAGGGTTTGGGTGAGTTTCTTGAACCATGCCCTCATGGTGTTCGATCTTATGTGTCAAAGGCATTCGATTTAGGTTTTGATTCCGATCTCGATTGTCTTCTCCTTGCAGCACCTTGTGGAGAATTTTTGAGTACTCCGGTGGATTTCGATCGAGAGATTTCTTCCAGAACGCGTCCCATCTCGGATCGTAAGCCGTTTGCACCCGTTCGTTATCTCTTCATGCGATCCATAGGGTTTTCTCACCTCTAGTCGTTATGATTTCTTATATATACCCTATCTTGTCTATTCTCTGCAGCGCGTTAACCTCTTTGACAGTTGGTTGTCTGTCGGCCGCTTGATCAGTCGATAGTTCTTGCAATGGCTCGATGCAAGAATGTCAGTGGTCTGGCAGCTGGCACTGGAGGCTCCTCAGGAGGTGATGGTGGAGGTGATCGTCCTCGTCGCCTGTCAGCGGCAGAAAAAGGCAAGGGCAAGAAGCTAGCCACCAAGAAGCGCAAGGCCAGTGACAGAGATGCAGAGGTCGCAGAGGCAGTTGCAGCAGCGGCTGAGGCAGCTGAGAGAGGTGGTCGCTCTGGTGCTTTGAGGATTGGGGATGATCTCACGCCAGAGCAACGGCGTGCAGTTCTTCAGGCAGAGGCTTTACATGGATCCCCTCCAGGCACCGTGACGATTGGAGGACAGAGGATTAGGCTTGTGGTTAGGGATCCAGCTCAGGAGGATCCAGACACTGAGACAGAGCCCCAGGCAGAGGGTCCAGCAGAGGGACAGGAGCAGGAGCAGACACTCAGGAGGTCGACTCGCGCCCGTACCCAGGCCACTCCTCGGACTGGTACGCAGGGTCAGTCCACCTCCACTGCACGTGCCACCCCAGCCAGAGGCACTCCAGCTTCGCGACAGAGGCCAGTCCGGATCCACAGGGATCTCACTCTCGTGTCAGCCAGAGAGATCCAGCAGCTGAGGTTCGTGCCGTTTCCCACCTGGTTTCCAGCTGCCAGGGATCCCAGAGCCGGTGCCAGGTTCTACACAGTCGTCCAGGAGGACATCCACGAGGCACTGGTTCGCTCTCAGTCACAGTTCAGGGAGCACAGAGTGATTGACCTTGAGATACTGGGGAACGTGGTTGGAGCAGACATCCGTCAGTATTTCACCTACCTCCACGGACTTCCAGAGTTGCTCGCTCTCCCTGGCACTTACTGTGAGCAGTGGGTCAGAGAGTTTTACGCGTCAGTGTGGGTTTCTCCAGATCACAGTTATATCCACTATGCACTGGCAGGCACAGATTACAGAGTGACAGCACAGAGGGCTAGAGAGGTGCTGGGGTTGAGAGCCTACTCCACCAGGATTCACCAGCTCTGCTATGGGAACGTTGAGCCTCCTCGTCGTCCTCATGGTGGTGAGATACCACCAGTTGACTTTGTGGCTCCCTGTTTCCGTCCGCCGTTTGGAGAGGGCTCCAGCAGGACAGTGGGAGACCTGACACGACCAGCTAGGATCATTGACTTTGTGTTGAGGAAGACTCTTCTCCCCAGGACAGGCTACAGAGATGGATTCACTCGTATCCAGCAGTGGTTAGTTGCTCACCTCATCTCACAGACACAGTTTGACTTGTGGGATTTGATAGTCTCCGAGATTGAGGACACTATCTCAGAGAGCTTCAAGGGACGGCGTCAGTTGCCGTACGCACATTGGATCACCTTGCTTATTCTCCGTGCTAGGCCACTGCCCCTGCCAGCTCACTTGCAGAGGGAGTTGACAGAGTCCGACACCGTCTTCCCTCACTATGACCCCAGGCAGATGTTGAGAGCGCATCACGACCTCAGAGCTACACCTCCTCCTCGTGCACCACGTGGACCGGTGCCCCCACCTTCTCCTAGGGGCACTCGCAGTACAGCAGCTGTACCAGAGACAGAGGAGCAGCAGGATATAGCGATTGGAGCTTTCGCAGATGCAGAGGCAGAGGGAGAGTTTGACTTTGCCTCAGACAGCTCGGATGATGACTATCATCCGCCAGTGTCCGACCTCCCTCCTAGAGCTCACGACCACGAGGCAGGGGGCTCTTCTAGTGCTTCAGACCCAGCTCTTCTTGCTATTCTAGAGGGTATGAGGGTAGACAGGGACCAGGCTACCATCAATGCAGCCGTGCAGGCCAGGCAGGATGAGCTCCAGCGTCAGTTTCTCACCTTTCAGGAGCAGCAGCTTGCGTTCCAGGCCCAGCAGACAGCGATGATGGCCGCTATCATGGCCGCCTCAGGGATTCAGATTCCACAGATACAGCTTCCAGGCACCTCGACTGTCAGGCTACCCACTCCAGCGCCTCCGACTCAGAGTCAGTCTCAGCAGCCTCTCCAGCTACCTGCTCAGAGTCAGCCGTTCTCGACGCCACAGCACCAGGTCTCCTAGGGTGCTATCTCTTCAGGCTTTGAGCAGGTACCTCAGTTTACTCCTCTCCGCTTCGGCTTCACTCCTCAGTCAGCGTCAGCGTCACAGCTTGTGTGGGACTCGTCGACAGACCCGCACCTCAGCTTCACCTACAGTGCTCTGACTGGTGACCCTACGCCTCCTCCTCTGCAGGCCCCTGCAGCCTTTACGGCGCCAGTCACCACTACAGAGCGTCTGTCGTCGTCTGTCGCGTTGTCCGAGCAGCTTGCACCGTCTTCCACCGTGCCAGAGACGACAGCCACAGTGACCGAGTCCGTGCCAGCTTCGTCAGCAGGACTCGAGCAGCCAGCATAGCTAGTGACAGCTCCCGCACCTACAGAGCAGACCCGGACCGCTTCGCCAGCACCTGCAGCTTCAGAGGGTCACTCCACCTCCTCCGCCTCGACGGCCGACAGTTCAGACGATGCAGCTCGCTTTGAGGCCGTGCCGAGGGACTCCACTGCTTCACCTCCTCCACCGTCTTCTTAGGTTTTTGGCGCTTGATGCTAAAGGGGGAGAGAGTGCGTATGAGAGTTAGGAGTTAGGGGGAGCTAGGAGCTAGAGAGGGATCTTTTATTCTTTTGAGATACTTTTATGTGTGCTACTTTATCATGCATCACGTTTACTTTTATGCATTGCACTTGTGTGAGATACTATGGTTGTGAGACTATGGTTGTGAGACATGACTTGTGCTTAATGTGTTATCTTAATGTCATGTGTTTTTGGCTCATAATTACCTATGCTTCCGTGTTTTACTTCGATGTACTTATGAGCTTTGTGTTTATATCCTGTCATATACCACTCACATATTTGGATGCAGGGTATTGGACTTGGTTGATATAAGCATGACTAATCCCTTTGTTCTTATTGCAACATGCTTATTGAAACCAAGTCACCTTAAAAACCTCAACTCTTTTCATACTCGAGGTTGTCATCAATCACCAAAAAGGGGGAGATTGAAAGAGCATCTAGGCCCCTAGTGATTTCGGTGATTAATGACATTGTTGATTACTTTGACTAACGTGTGTTTTGCAGAGGCAAAGTCATAGGTAAGGTCATGGTAATAGGTACTCGATGGATAGGGACGTATATGCCTACTTAATAGTGGAAATCGTTTCGGTTTTCAAAGGATGGATGGACATCGTCAAGACTAGACTAGGTCTAAGTGCCATATGGTGAAGAAGGGCACTTAGAGTAGTTTAGAACTTTGTTTTCCTTTGACCGTACTATTAAGAGGGGCTTTGATCTAGTAGCTTGACTTAGGCAAGGCTTTAGGTTTAGGTGTGGTGCACACTTGGTAAACCTAGCACTAGGTAGCTCAAAGATAGTCCTTAGTTCGAGAGGAGCAAACTTCATTTTGGAGCGATCGCGTTTCGACGAAGTTTGGGTGCCCAAACGGGCACCGGACGCTGCACCAGACGCTCTGTGAGTGCGTCCGGTGAGGTCCTTAGCCGTTGGATTAGTGCCATGCTTAGGGTTAGGCACCGGACGCTAGCACCGGACGCACCGTGTAGCGTCCGGTCTCATACCCAGGGAGGTTGCAAGCCTTCCCCGAGCACCGGACGCTAGCACCGGACGCACCGGGTAGCGTCCGGTCCCATGCGCAGGGAGCTTGTAAGTTCTCCCCGTGCACCGGACGGTGCACCGGACGCTGAGAGTTAGCGTCCGGTGCCGTGTCAGAAGCGAGTACAGTTAGCCGTTATGGTGCACCGGTCGCTCGGTGCAGTGCGTCCGGTGCAACATAATGTGCGTTCGGTGACCCCGTTTTCAGTGGAAAATGGTTGGCCGACCTTTGGACTTCGTGGATAGTATTTATACTCCTCCACCTTGTCCATGAGTGTCCTCTTGCCCATTTGAACATCAGAGAAACTTGTTGTGGAGCAAGAGAGTAGCAAGAGCCTAGAGAGGATTGAAGTTTGAGTGATTTCTTGAGAGAATCCTTCTCTAGTGAGTTCCAAGAGTCAAGTGTGCATCCACCACTCTCTAGAGCCTTGTTTGGGTCAAGTGAGAGTTCTTTGCTTGTTACTCTTGGTGATCGCCATCACCTAGACGGTTCGGTGGTGATTTGAGGCACGAAGACCGCCCGGAGTTCTTGTGGGTGGCTCGTGTCAAGCTTGTGAGCGGTTTTGGGCGATTCACCGCGACGGAGTGTCGAAGAATCAGCCCGTAGAGAGCACTTGGTGCTTGCGCGGATCAAGTGGGAGCAAGACCCTTGCGCGGGTGCTCCAACGAGGACTAGTGGAGAGTGGCGACTCTCCGATACCTCGGCAAAACATCACCGAGCACTTTCTTCCACTACTCCTTTACATTCTAGCATTTACTTTGTGTTTTTACTTTCTTAGAATTGCCATGCTAGAATAGGATTGGAACTAGGTTGCAAAACATTTATCCGGTAGCCCTCTAAGTCACACTAGGCACAAGGGGTTGAATTGGAGCTTGTAGGTTGCTTAAATTTTTAGAGAAGCCCAATTCACCCCCCCTCTTGGGCATCTTGATCCTTTCACGTCCAAAATGGTTGTTTAGACTATGGTGCATTAGGCGCAAAGTGTGCACCTATCTTGCACCAGAACTAACACTGTCTCCAAATGGATCAAACCGAGATTCCATACACATCATCTAGGAGTTCCATCGGGTGCGTCCAAATTGATTTTCGGGAATATGGTACGTTCCCTGTAAACGTGCACCCATCTTGCATCAAGATTAGTTGTATCTCCAAACAGACCAAACCAAGCTTCCACTTGGTCCTCTTCACCTAGAAGTACCAATAGGTGCGTCCAAAATGGTTTCTTAGGCTACGGTGCATAAGGCGCAAACTGTGCACCTATCTTGCACAGAAACTAACACTGACTCCAAGCGGATCGAAGCAAGATTCCATATGACACACGTCATCTCGTAGTTCCATCGGGTGCGTCCAAGTTGATTTCTGAGCATATGGCACGTTCGATGCAAACTGTGCAAGTATCTTGCATCAAGATTTGCTTTATCTCCAAACATACCGGACCGAGCTTCCACTTGAGCGTCTTCACCTATGAGTACCAAGAGGTGCGTCCAAAATGGTTTCTTAGATTATGGTGCATTAGACGCAAACTATGCACCTATCTTGCACTAAAACTAACACTATCTCCAAATAGACCAAAGCGAGATTCCATATGACACACGTCATCTCAGAGTTCCATCGGGTGCGTCCAAATTGATTTATGAGCATATGGTACGTTCCATGCAAATTGTGCACCTATCTTGCATCAAGATTAGTAGTATCTCCAAACAGAGCGAACCAAGCTTCCACTTGAGCCTCTTCATCTAGGAGTACCAATAGGTGTGCCCAAAATGGTTTCTTAGGCTATGGTGCATTAGGCATAAACTCAGCACCTATCTTGCACCGAAACTAATACTGTCTCCAAACGGACAAAGCGACATTCCATACGACAAACGTTATCTAGGAGTTCCATCAGGTGCATCCAAATCGATTTTCAAGCATATGGTATGTCCCATGCAAACCGTGCACCTATCTTGAATCAAGATTAGTACTATCTCCAAATAGACCGAACCAAGCTTCCACTTGAGCCTCTTCAGCTAAGAGTTCCATCAGGTGCGTCCAAATTGATTTCCAAGCATATGGTATGTTCCATGCAAACCGTGCAACTATCTTGCATCAAGATTAGCACTATCTCCAAATAGACCAAACCGAGCTTCCTCTTGAGCCTCTTCAGCTAGGAGTACCATTGGGTGCGTCCAAAATGGTTTCTTAGTGTATGGTGCATTAGGCACAAACCGTGCACCTATCTTGCACCGAAATTAACTCTATCTCCAAACAGACCAAAGTGAGATATTAGATGTCATACACCATCTAGGAGTTCTATCGGGTGCGTCCAAATTGATTTTCAAGCATATGGTATGTTCCCTACAAACCGTGCACCTATCTTACATTAAGATTAGCACTATCTCTAAACAGATTGTACCGAGCTTTCACTTGAGCCTCTTCACCTAGGAGTACCATCGGGTGCTTCCACAACTGTTTCTAAGCCTATGGTGCATTAGGCGCACATCGTGCACCTATCTTACACCGAAACTAACACTATCTCCAAACGGATCAATGTGAGATTCCATATGACACATGTCATCTAGGAGTTCTATCAGGTGCAAGAGAGTTGATTTCTGAGCATGCTACGTTCCATGCGTACCGTGCACCTATCTTGCATCAAGATTAGTAGTATCTCCAAACAGACCGAACCAAGCTTCCACTTGAGCCTCTTCACCTAGGAGTACCAATAGGTGCATCCAAAATGGTTTCTTAGGCTATGGTGCATTAGGCATAAACTGTGCATCTATCTTGCACTGAAACTAACACTGTCTCCAAACAGATGAAGCGAGATTCCATATGACACACATCATCTAGGAGTTCCATCATGTGCATCCAAATCGATTTTCAAGCATATGGTATGTCCCATGCAAACCGTGCACCTAGGAATACCACTGGGTGCGTCCAAAATTGTTTCTTAGCCTATCGTGCATTAGGCGCAAACCGTGCACCTTTCTTGCACCGAAACTAACACTGTCTCCAAAGAGTACCATCGGGTGCTTCCACAACTGTTTCTAAGCCTATGGTGCATTAGGTGCATACCGTGCACCTATCTTACACCGAAACTAACACTATCTCCAAATGGACCGAAGTGAGATTTCATATGACACACGTCATCTAGGAGTTCTATCGGGTGCGTCCAAATTGATTTCCTAGCATATGGTACGTCCATGCAAACCGTGCACCTATCTTGCATCAAGATTAGCACTATCTCCAAACAGTCCAAACGAAGCTTCCACTTGAGTCTCTTCACCTAGGAGTAGCAACAGGTGCGTCCAAAATGCTTTCTTAGGCTATTGTGCATTAGGCGCAAACTGTGGACATATCTTCCACCGAAACTAAGACTATCTCTAAACAGACCAAAGCGAGATTTCATATGACACACATCATCTAGGAGTTCCATCGGGTGTGTCCAAATTGATTTCTGAGCATATAGTACGTTTCATACAAACCGTGCACCTATCTTGCATCAAGATTAGCACTATCTCCAAACAAACAGAACCGAGCATCCACTTGAGACTCTTCGGCTAGGAGCACAATCGGGTGCATCCAAAATGGTTTGTTAGAGTATGGTGCATTAGGCACAAACCATGCACCTATCTTGCACTGAAACTAACACTATCTCCAAACAAAAAAAGTGAGATATCAGATGACACACATCACCTAGGAGTTCTTTAGGGTGCGTCCAAATTGATTTTCAAGCAAACTGTGCACCTATCTTACATGAAGATTAGCACTATCTCCAAACAAATCGTACCGAGCTTTCACTTGAGCCTCTTCACCTAGGAGTACCATCGGGTGCTTCCACAATGGTTTTTGAGCCTATGGTACATTAGGTGCAACCCATACACTTATCTTGCACCGAAACTAACACTATCTCCAAATGGACCGAAGTGAGATTCCATATGACACACGTCATCTACGAGTTCTATCGGGTGCGACCAAATTGATTTTCGAGCATATGGTATGTCCATGCAAACCGTGCACCTATCTTGCGTCAAGATTACCACTATCTCCAAACAGACCAAACAGAGCTTCCACTTGTGCCTCTTCAGCTAGGAGTACAATCAGGTGTGTCCAAAATGGTTTGTTAGAGTATGGTGCATTAGGCACAAACCGTGCACCTATCTTGCACCGAAACTAACACTATCTCCAAACAGACCAAGACGAGATTACATATGACACATGACATCTAGGAGTTCCATCAGGTGCATCCAAATTGATTTCCAAGCATATGGTACATTCCATGCAAACCATGCACCTATCTTGCATCAAGATTAGCAGTATCTCCAAACAGACTGAACCCAAGCTTCCACTTGAGCCTCATCACCTAGGAGTACCAACAGGTGTGTCCAAAATGGTTTCTTAGACTATGGTGCATTAAGCGCAAACTGTGCACCTATCTTGCACCAGAACTAACACTATGTCCAAACGGATCAAAGCGAGATTCCATATGACACACCTCATCTAAGAGTTCCATCGGGTGCCTCCAAATGGATTTCTAACCATATGGTATGTTCCATGCAAACCACGCACCTATCTTGCATCAAGATTAGTAGTATCTCCAAATAGACCAAACCAAGCTTCCACTTAAGCCTCTTCACCTAGGAGTACATATAGGTGCGTCCAAAATGGTTTCTTATGCTATGGTGCAGTAGGTGCCAACTGTGCACCTATCTTGCACCAAAAGTAACACTGACTCCAAACGGATCGAAGCGAGATTCCATATGACACACGTCATCTAGGAGTTCCATTGGGTGCGTCCAAATTGATTTCTGCGCATATGGCACATTCCATGCAAACTGTGCAACTATCTTGCATCAAGATTAGCACTATCTCCAAACAGACCAAACCGAGCTTCCATTTGAGCCTCTTCACCTAGGAGTACCAACAGGTGCGTCTAAAATGGTTTCTTAGATTATGGTGCATTAGGCGCAAACTTTTTTGAGAGCCATTAGCCGCAAACTGTGCAACTATCTTGCACCAAATCTAACACTATCTCCAAACAGACCAAAGCGAGATTTCATATGACACACGTCATCTAGGAGTTCCATCGGGTGCGTCCAAATTGATTTCTGAGCATATGGTACGTTCCATGCAAACCGTACACCTATGTTGCATCAAGATTAGCACCATCACCAAATAGACCGAACCCAAGCTTCCACTTGAGCCTCTTCACCTCGGACCAACATGTGCGTCCAAAATAGTTTCCTAGACTATGGTGCATTAGACGCAAACTGTGCACCTATCTTGCACTGAAACTAACACTATCTCCAAACGGACCAAACCGAGATTCCATATGACACACGTCATCTAGGAGTTCCATCGGGTGCGTCCAAATTGATTTCTGAGCATATGGTACGTTCTATGCAAACCATGCACCTATCTTACATCAAGATTAGCACTATCTCCAAACAGACCAAACCGACCATTCATTTAAGCCCCTTTACCTAGGAGTACAATCGGGTGCGTCCAAAATCGTTTCTTAGCCTATGGTGTATTAGGCACAAACTGTGCACCTATCTTGCACCGAAACAAACACTGTCTCCAAACAGACCGAAGCGAGACTCCATATGACACACGTCATCTAAGAGTTCCATCGGGTGCGTCCAAATTGATTTTCGGGAATATGGTATGTCTCGTGCAAACTATGCACCTATCTTGCATTAAGATTAGCACAATCTCGAAATAGACTAAACTGAGCTTCCACTTTAGCCTCTTCACCTAGAAGTACCAATAGGTGCGTCCAAAATGGTTTCTTAGACTTTGGTGCATTAAGAGCAAACTGTGCACCTATCTTGCAGCGAAACTAACACTATCTCCAAACGGACCAAAGCGAGATTCCATATGACACACGTCATCTAGGAGTTCCATCGGGTGCGTCCAAATTGATTTCTGAGCTTATGGTACGTTCTATGCAAACCGTGCACCTATCTTGCATCAAGATTAGCACCATCAGCAAATAGACCGAACCGAGCTTCCACTTAAGCCTCTTCACCTCGGACCAACAGGTGCGTCCAAAATGGTTTCTTACACTATGGTGCATTAGACGCAAACTATGCACCTATCTTGCACCGAAACTAACACTATCTCCAAACGGACCAAACCGAGATTCCATATGATACACGTCATCTAGGAGTTCCATCGTGTGCGTCCTAATTGATTTCTGAGCATATGGTGCGTTCTATGCAAACCATGCACCTATCTTGCATCAAGATTAGCAGTATCTCCAAGCAGACCGAACCCAGCTTGCACTTGAGCCTCTTCATCTAGCAGTACCAACAGGTGTGCCCAAAATGGTTTCTTAGGCTATGGTGCATTAGGCACAAACTATGCACCTATCTTGCAACAAAACTAACACTGTCTCCAAATGGACCGAAACGAGATTCTATATGAAACACGTCATCTAAGAGTTCCATCAGGTGCGTCCAAATTGATTTTCAAGCATATGGTACGTTCCATGTAAACTGTGCACCTATTTTGCATCAAGAGTAGCACTATCTCCAAATGGACTGAACCGAGCTTTCACTAGAGCCACTTCAACTAGGAGTACCATCGGGTGCGTCCAAAATAGTTTCTTAGCCTGCGGTACATTAGGCGCAAACCGTGCACCTATCTTGCACTGATACTGACACTTTCTCCAAATGGACCAAAGCAAGATTACATATGACACACGTCATCCAGAAGTTCTATCGGATGCGACCAAATTGATTTCTGAGCATAAGGTACGTTCCATGCAAACTATGCAACTATCTTGCATCAAGATTAGCACTATCTCCAAATAGACCGAACCGAGCTTCCACTTGAGCCTCTTCAGCGGAGAGTACCGGTTGCGTCCAAAATGGTTTCTTAGAGTATGGTGTATTAGGCACAAACCGTGCACCAATCTTGCACCAAAACTAACACTTTCTCCAAATGGACAAAAGTGAGATATCACATGACACACATCATCTAGGAGTTATATCGGGTGTGTCCAAATTGATTTTCAAGCATATGTTTTGTTTCATGCACACCGAGCACCTATCTTGCACCGAAAGTAACACTATCTCCATGTGGACCGAAGTGAGATTCCATATGACACACGTCATCTAAGAGTTCTATCGGGTGCATCCAAACTGATTTCTAAGCATATGGTACATTCCATGCAAACTGTGCACCTATCTTACATCAAGATTAGCACTATCTCCAAACAGACCAAATCGAGCATTCATTTAAGCCCCATTACCTAGGAGTACAATCGGGTGCGTCCAAAATCGTTTCTTAGCCTATGGTGTATTAGGCACAAACTGTGCACCTATCTTGCAACGAAACTAACATTGTCTACAAACATACCGAAGCGAGACTCCATATGACACACGTCATCTAAGAGTTCCATCGGGTGCGTCCAAATTGATTTCCAGGAATATGGTATGTCCCGTGCAAACTATGCACCTATCTAGCATTAAGATTAGCACAATCTCAAAATAGACTAAACCGAGCTTCCACTTTAGCCTCTTCACCTAGAAGTACCAATAGGTGCGTCCAAAATGGTTTCTTAGAATTTGGTGCATTAAGAGCAAACTGTACACCTATCTTGCAGTGAAACTAACACTGTCTCCAAACGAACCAAAGTGAGATACCATATGACACACATCATCTAGGAGTTCCATCGGGTGCGTCCAAATTGATTTCCGAGCATAGGGTACGTTCCATGCAAACCATGCACCTATCTTGCATCAAGATTAGCACTATCTCCAAACAGACCGGACCAAGCTTCCACTTGAGCCTCTTCACCTTTGAGTACCAACAGATTTTCCAAAATGGTTTCTTAGACTATGGTGCATTAGGCGCAAACTGTGCACCTATCTTGCACCAAAACTAACACTATCTTCAAACGGACCAAAGCGAGATTTCATATGACACACGTCATCTACGAGTTCCATCAGGTGCGTCCAAATTGACTTGTGAGCATATGGTACTTTCCATGTAAACTGTACACCTATCTTGCATCTAGATTTGCCCTATCTCCAAATAGACCGAACCGAGCTTTCACTTGAGCCTCTTCACCTAGGAGTACCATCAGGTGTGTCCAAAATGGTTTTTTAGCCTATGGTGCATTAGGAGCAAACCGTGCAACTATCTTGCACTAAAACTAACACTCTTCAAATAGACCAAACGAGATTCCCTATGATACACGTCATCTAGGAGTTCCAACGGGTGCGTCCAAATTGATTTTCGAGCATATGGTATGTTCCGTGCGAACTGTGCACCTATCTTGCAACAAGATTAGCACAACCTCCAAATAGACTAAACCGAGCTTCCACTTTAGCCTCTTCACCTAGAAGTACCAATAGATGCGTCCAAAATGGTTTCTTAGACTTTGGTGCATTAAGCGCAAACTGTGCACCTATGTTGCAGTGAAACTAACACTGTCTCCAAATGAACCGAAGTGAGATACCATATGACACACATCATCTAGGAGTTCCATCGGGTGCGTCCAAATTAATTTAAGAGCATATGGTACGTTCTATGCAAACCATGCACCTATCTTGCATCAAAATTAGCACTATCTCCAAACAGACCGGACCAAGCTTCCACTTGAGCCTCTTCACCTTTGAGTACCAACAGATTTTCCAAAATGGTTTCTTAGACTACGGTTCATTAGGCGCAAACAATGCACCTATCTTGCACCAAAACTAACACTGTCTTCAAACAGACCAAAGCGAGATTCCATGACACATGTCATCTACGAGTTCCATCAGGTGCGTCCAAATTGATTTCTGAGCGTATGGTACTTTCCATGCAAACTGTACACCATCTTGCAACAAGATTAGCACTATCTCCAAATAGACCGAACCGAGCTTTCACTTGAGCCTCTTCACCTAGGAGTACCATCGGGTGTGTCCAAAATGGTTTTTTAGCCTTTGGTGCATTAAGCGCAAACCGTGCACCTATCTTGCACTGAAACTAACACTCTCCAAACAGACCGAACGAGATTCCATATGATACACGTCATCTAGGAGTTCCAATGGGTGCGTCCAAATTGATTTCTAAGCATATGGTACGTTTCATGCAAATTGTGCACCTATCTTGCATTAAGATCAGCACTGTCTCGAAACAGACCAAACCGAGCTTCCACTTGAGCCTCTTCACCTAGGAGTAACAATAGGTGCGTTCAAAATGGATTCTTAGACTATGGTGCATTAGGTGCAAATTGTGCACCTATCTTGCACCAAAACTAATATTGTCTCCAAACGGACTGCAACAAAATTCCATATGACACACATCATCTAGGAGTTCCATTGGGTGTGTCCAAATTGAGCATATGGTACGTTCCATGCAAACTATGCACCTATCTTGTATCAAGATTAGCACTATCTCCAAACAGACCGGACCAAGCTTCCACTTGAGCCTCTTCGCATTTGAGTACCAACAGATTTTCCAAAATGGTTTCTTAGACTATGGTGCATTAGGCGCAAACTGTGCACCTATCTTGCACCAAAACTAACACTATCTTAAAACGGACCAAAGCGAGATTTCATATGACACACGTCATCTACGAGTTCCATCAGGTGTGTCCAAATTGATTTCTGAGCATATGGTACTTCCCATGCAAACTGTACACCTATCTTGCATCAAGATTAGCACTATCTCCAAATAGACCGAACCGATCTTTCACTTGAGCCTCTTCACCTAGGAGTACCATCGGGTGTGTCCAAAATGGTTTTTTAGCATATGGTGCATTAGGTGCAAACCGTGCACCTATCTTGCACTGAAACTAACACACTCCAAACAGACCGAACGAGATTCCATAAGATACACGTCATCTAGGAGTTCCAACGGGTGCGTCCAAATTGATTTCTGAGCATATGGTACGTTTCATACAAACTGTGCACCCATCTTGCATTAAGATTAACACTGTCTCGAAACAGACCAAACCGAGCTTCCATTTGAGCCTCTTCAACTAACAGTACCAACAGGTGCGTTCAAAATGGTTTCTTAGACTATGGTGCATTTGGTGCAAACTGTGCACTTATCTTGCACTGAAACTAATATTGTCTCCAAACAGACTGAAGCGAGAGTCCATATGACACACATCATTTAGGAGTTCCATCGGGTGCATCCAAATTTATTTCCGAGCATATGGGACATTCCATGTAAACCATGCACCTATCTTGCATCAAGGTTAGCACTATCGCCAAACAGACCGAACCGAGCTTCCACTTGAGCCTCTTCTCCTAGGTGCATCCAAAATGATTTCTTAGCCTATGGTGCATTAGGCACAATCTGTATATCCATATTGCACCGAAACTAACACTGTCTCCAAATAGACCGAAGCGAGATTCCATATGACACACGTCATCTAGGAGTTGCATCGGGTGTGTCCAAATTGAATTCCAAGCATATGGTTTGTCCCATGCAAACTATTTACCTATCTTGCATTAAGGTTAGCACTGTCTCGAAGCAGATCGAACCGAGCTTCCGCTTGAGCTTCTTTACCTAGGAGTACCAATAGGTGCATTCAAAATGGTTTCTTAGACTATGGTGCATTAGGCGCGAACTGTGCATCTATCCTGCACTAAAACTAATATTGTCTCCAAACGGACTGAACTGAGATTCCATATGACACTCGTCATCGAGGAGTTCCATCAGGTGCATCCAAATTGATTTCTGAGCATATGGGACATTCTACACAAACCGTGCACCTATCTTGCATCAAGATTAGCACTATCTCCAAACAGACCAAACCGAGCTTTCACTTGAGCCCCTTCACCTAGGAGTACCATCGGGTGCGTCCAAAATCGTTTCTTAGAGTATGGTGCATTAGGCACAAACCGTGCAATATCTTCTTAGAGTATGGTGCATTAGGCACAAACCATACACACTATCTTCAAACAGACCAAATCGAGATATCAGATGACAAACATCATCTACGAGTTCTATCGGGTGCGTCCAAATTGATTTTCATGCATATGGTATGTTCCATGCAAACCGTGCACCTATCTTACATGAAGATTAGCACTATCTCCAAACAGATTGTACCGAGCTTTCACTTGAGCCTCTTCACCTAGGAGTACCATCGGGTGCTTCCACAATGGTTTGTGAGCCTATGGTGCATTAGGCGGAAACCGTGCACCTATCTTGCACAAGAACTAACACTATCTCTAAATGGACTAAAGTGAGATTCCGTACGACACACGTCATCTAGGAGTTCTATCGGGTGCATCCAAATTGATTTCTCAGCATATGGTACATTCCATGCTAATCGTGCACCTATCTTGCACTATCTCCAAACAGACCAAACCGAGCTTTCACTTGAGCCCCTTTACCTAGGAGTACCATTGGGTGCGTCAAAATCGTTTCTTAGCCTATGGTGCGTTAGGCGCAAACCGTGCACCTATCTTGCATTGAATCTAACACTGTCTCCAAATAGACCGAAGCTAGATTCCATGTGACACACATCACGTTAGGCGCAAACCGTGCACCTATTTTGCACCAAAACTAACACTGTCTCTAAACAGACCGAAGCAAGATTCCATATGACACACGTCATCTAGGAGTTTCATTGGGTGTGTCGAAATTGATTATCAAGCATATGATATGTTCCACACAAATAGTGCACCTGTCTTGCATCAAGATTAGCAATATCTTTGAATAGACCAAACCGAGCTTCCACTTGAGCCTCTTCACCTAGGAGTACCATCGGGTGCTTCTAAAATTGTTTCTTAGCCTATGGTCTATTTGGCACAAACCATGCATATATCTTGCACCGAAACTAACACTATCTCCAAATAGACCAAAGCGAGGTTTCATATGACACATGTCATCTAGGAGTTTCATCAGGTGCGTCCATATTGATTTCCAAGCATATGGTATGTTCCATGCAAAGCATGCACCTATCTTGCATCAAGACTAGCACTATCTCCAAATAGACCAAACCAAGATACCACTTGAGCTTCTTCACCCAGGAGTGCCAACAGGTGTGTCCAAAATGGTTTCTTAGACTATGGTGCATTAGGCATAAACTGTGCACCTATCTTGCACTGAAACTAATATTGTCTCCAAACAGACCGAAGCGAGATTCCATATGACACACTTCATCTAGGAGTTCCATCGGGTGCATCCAATTTGATTTCCAAGCATCTGGGAAATTCCATTCAAACCGTGCACCTATCTTGCATCAAGATTAGCACTATCGCCAAACAGACCGAACCAAGCTTCCACTTGAGCCTCTTAACCTAGCAGTACCAATAGATGCGTCCAAAATGGTTTCTTAGCCTATGCTTCATTAGGCACAAACCGTGCAATATCTTGCATCAAAACTAACACTATCTCCAAATAGACCAAAACGAGATTCTATATAACACATGTCATCTAGGAGTTCCATCAGGTGCGTCCAAATTGATTTTCGAGCATATAGTACGCTCCATGCAAACCGTGCAACTATCTTGCATCAAAATTAGCACTATCTCCAAATACACCGAACCGAGCTTCCACTTGAGCCTCTTCAGCTAGGAGTACCATCGGGTGCATCAAAAATGTTTTCTTAGAGTACGGAGCATTAGGCACAAACCGTGCACCTATCTTGCACCAAAACTAACACTATCTCCAAATAGATTGTACTGAGCTTTCACTTGAGCCTCTTCACATAGAAGAATCATTGGGTGCTTCCACAATGGTTTCTGAGCCTATCGTGCATTAGACACAAACTGTGCACCTATCTTGCACCAATACTAACACTATCTCCAAATGGACCAAAGTGAGATTCCATATGACACACGTCATCTTCGAGTTCTATCGGGTGCATCCAAATTGATTTCTGAGCATATGGTACATTCCATGCAAACCGTGGACCTATCTTGCATCAAGACTAGCACTATCTCCAAACAGACCAAACTAAGGTTTCACTTGAGCCCCTTCACCTAGGAGTACCATCGGGTGCGTCCAAAATCACTTCTTAGAGTATGGTGCATTAGTCACAAACCTTGCAATATCTTCTTAGAGTATGGTGCATTAGGCACAAACCGTGCACCTACCTTGCACTGAAACTAACACTATCTGCAAATAGACCAAAGCGAGATATCACATGACACACATCATCTAGGAGTTCTATCGGGTGCGTCCAAATTGATTTTCAAGCATATGGTACATTCCATACAAACCGTGCGTCTATCTTACATGAAGATTAGCACTATCTCCAAATAGATCGTAGCAAGCTTTCACTTGAGCCTCTTCACCTAGGAGTACCATCAGGTGCTTCCATACTGGTTTCTTAGCCTATGGTGCATTAGGCGCAAACCATGCACCTATCTTGTCTCGATACGAACACTATCTCCG
>NC_012875.2:21463185-21464392 GCF_000003195.3 Sorghum bicolor | reverse complement strand
TGAAGAGGGGCCAAAGGAAGATTCGTTTTTTCTTTTTTCCGAAAGGGTTAATCATATTGCACGATAGATGCACGGTTTTCTCCGAAGATTCCATATGCTTGGAAATCAATTTGGAGGCACCCGATGGAACTCCTCGATGACGTGTGTCATATGGAATCTCGCTTTGGTTTGTTTGGAGATAGTGTTAGTTTCGGTGCAAGATAGGTGCACGGTTTGCGCCTAATGCACCATAGTCTAAGAAACCATTTTGGAAGCACCTGTTGGTACTCCTAGGTGAAGAGGCTCAAGTGGAGGCTCGGTTCGGTCTGTTTGGAGATAGTGCTAATCTTGATGCAAGATAGGTGCGCGGTTTGCATGGAACATACCATATGTTTGGAAATAAATTTGGATGCACCCGATGGAACTCCTAGATGACGTGTGTCATTTTGAATCTCGCTTCGGTCCATTTGGAGACATTGTTAGTTTCGGTGCAAGATAGGTGCACAGTTTGCACCTAATGCACCATAGTCCAAGAAACCATTTTGGACGCACTTGTTGGTACTCCTAGGTGAAGGGGCTCAAGTGGATGCTCGGTTTGGTCTGTTTGGAGATAGTGCTAATCTTGATGCAAGATAGATGCATGGTTTGCATGGAACATACGATATGCTTAGAAATCAATTAGGACGCACCTGATATAACTCCTTGATGGTTTGTGTCATAAGGAATCTTGCTTTGGTTCGTTTAGAGACAGTGTTAGTTTTTGTAGAAGATATGTGCACGGTTTACGCCTAATGCACCATAGGCTAAGAAACCATTTTAGACGCACCCGATGGTACTCGTAGTTGAAGAGGCTCAAGTGGAGCCTCGATTTGGTCTGTTCGGATATAGTGCCAATCTTCATGCAAGATAGTTGCACAGTTTTCATGCAACGTACCATATGTTAAGAAATCATTTTGGACGCACCCAATGCATCTTCTAGATGACGTGTGTCATATGGAATCTCGCTTCGGTCTGTTTGGAGACAATGTTAGTTTCCGTGCAAGATAGGTGCATAGTTTGTGCCTAATGCACCATAGTCTAAGAAACCATTTTTGACACATCTGTTTGTACTCCTAGATGAAGAGGCTCAAGTGGAAGCTCGGTTCGGTCTGTTTGGAGATAGTGCTAATCTTGATGCAAGATAGGTGCACGGTTTGCATGGAACATACCATATGCTGGAAATCAATTT
>NC_012875.2:21462289-21463041 GCF_000003195.3 Sorghum bicolor | reverse complement strand
TTAGGCACAATCTGTATATCCATATTGCACCGAAACTAACACTGTCTCCAAATAGACCGAAGCGAGATTCCATATGACACACGTCATCTAGGAGTTGCATCGGGTGTGTCCAAATTGAATTCCAAGCATATGGTTTGTCCCATGCAAACTATTTACCTATCTTGCATTAAGGTTAGCACTGTCTCGAAGCAGATCGAACCGAGCTTCCGCTTGAGCTTCTTTACCTAGGAGTACCAATAGGTGCATTCAAAATGGTTTCTTAGACTATGGTGCATTAGGCGCGAACTGTGCATCTATCCTGCACTAAAACTAATATTGTCTCCAAACGGACTGAACTGAGATTCCATATGACACTCGTCATCGAGGAGTTCCATCAGGTGCATCCAAATTGATTTCTGAGCATATGGGACATTCTACACAAACCGTGCACCTATCTTGCATCAAGATTAGCACTATCTCCAAACAGACCAAACCGAGCTTTCACTTGAGCCCCTTCACCTAGGAGTACCATCGGGTGCGTCCAAAATCGTTTCTTAGAGTATGGTGCATTAGGCACAAACCGTGCAATATCTTCTTAGAGTATGGTGCATTAGGCACAAACCATACACACTATCTTCAAACAGACCAAATCGAGATATCAGATGACAAACATCATCTACGAGTTCTATCGGGTGCGTCCAAATTGATTTTCATGCATATGGCATGTTCCATGCAAACCGTGCACCTATCTTACATGAAGATTAGCACTATCT
>NC_012875.2:21452360-21459637 GCF_000003195.3 Sorghum bicolor | reverse complement strand
CCTTGACGACGTGTGTCATATGGAATCTCGCTTCGGTCCATTTGGAGACATTGTTAGTTTCGGTGCAAGATAGGTGCACAGTTTGCACCTAATGCACCGTAGTCTAAGAAACCATTTTGGACGCACTTGTTGGTACTCCTAGGTGAAGGGCTCAAGTGGATGCTGGATTCGGTCTGTTTGGAGATAGTGCTAATCTTGATGCAAGATAGGTGCACGGTTTGCATGGAATATACCAAATGCTTGGAAATCAATCTGGACGCACATGATGGAACTCCGAGATGACGTGAGTCATACAAAATCTTGCTTTGGTCTGTTTGGAGACTGTGTTAGTTTCGGTGCAAGATAGGTGCAAGGTTTGCACATAATGCAGCATAGGCTAAGAAACCATTTTGGACGCACCCGATGGTACTCCTAGGTAAAAGGCTCAATTGAAAGCTCGATTTGGTCTATTTGGAGATAGTGCTAATCTTGATGCAAGATAGATGCACGGTCTGCATGGAACGTACCATATGCATAGAAATTAATTCGGACACACCCGATAGAACTCCTTGATGACGTGTGTCATATGGAATATCGCTTTGGTGTGCTTAGAGATAGTATTAGTTTCGGTGCAAGATATGTGCACGGTTTGCGCCTAATGCACCAAAGTCTAAGAAACTATTTTGGAAGCTCCTGTTGGTACTCCTAGGTGAAGAGGCTCAAGTGGAGGCTCGGTTCGGTCTGTTTAGAGATAGTGCTAGTCTTGATGCAAGATAGGTGCACGATTTGCATGGAACATACCATATGCTTGGAAATCAATTTGGATGCACCCGATGGAACTCCTTGATGACGTGTGTCATTTGAAATCTTGCTTCGGTCCATTTGGAGACATTGTTAGTATCGGTGCAAGATAGGTGCACAGTTTGCACCTAATGCATAGTCCAAGAAACTATTTTGGACGCACTTGTTGGTACTCCTAGGTGAAGGGGCTCAAGTGGATGCTCAGTTCGGTCTGTTTGGAGATAGTGCTAATCTTGATGCAAGATAGATGCATGGTTTGCATGGAACATACGATATGCTTAGAAATCAATTAGGACGCACCTGATATAACTCCTTGATGATTTGTGTCATATGGAATCTTGCTTCGGTTCGTTTAGAGACAGTGTTAGTTTTGGTAGAAGATATGTGCACGGTTTACGCATAATGCACCTTAGGCTAAGAGACCATTTTGGACACACTCGTAGTTGAAGAGGCTCAAGTGGAGCCTCGATTTGGTCTGTTCGGATATAGTGCCAATCTTCATGCAAGATAGTTGCACAGTTTTCATGCAACGTACCATATGTTAAGAAATCATTTTGGACGCACCCAATGCATCTTCTAGATGACGTGTGTCATATGGAATCTCGCTTCGGTCTGTTTGGAGACAATGTTAGTTTCCGTGCAAGATAGGTGCATAGTTTGTGCCTAATGCACCATAGTCTAAGAAACCATTTTTGACACATCTGTTTGTACTCCTAGATGAAGAGGCTCAAGTGGAAGCTCGGTTCGGTCTGTTTGGAGATAGTGCTAATCTTGATGCAAGATAGGTGCACGGTTTGCATGGAACATACCATATGCTTGGAAATCAATTTGGATGCACCCGATGGAACTCCTTGATGACGTGTGTCATATGGAATCTCACTTTGGTCTGTTTAGAAATAGTGTTAGTTTCGGTGCAAGATATGTGCATGGTTTGTGCCTAATGCACCATAGTCTAAGAAACCATTTTGGAAGCACCTGCTAGTACTTCGGTGAAGAGGCTCAAATGGAAGCTCGGTTTGATCTGTTTGGAGATAGTGCTAATCTTGATGCAAGATAGGTGCATGATTTGCAAGGAACATACCATATGCTTAGAAATCAATTTTGACGCACCCAATGGAACTCGTAGATGACGTGTGTCATATGGAATCTTGCTTCGATCCGTTTGTAGACATTGTAAGTTTTAGTGCAAGATAGGTGCACAGTTTGCGCCTAATGCACTATAGTCTAAGAAGCCATTTTGGATGCACTATTTGGTACTCTTGGGTGAAGAGGCTCAACTGGAAGCTTGGTTCGGTCAGTTTGATGATAGTGCTAATCCTTATGCAAGGTAGGTGCATGGTTTTCATGAAACATACCATATGCTTGGAAATCAATTTGGATGCACCCGATGGAACTCCTTGACGACGTGTGTCATATGGAATCTCGCTTCGGTCCATTTGGAGACATTGTTAGTTTCGGTGCAAGATAGGTGCACAGTTTGCACCTAATGCACCGTAGTCTAAGAAACCATTTTGGACGCACTTGTTGGTACTCCTAGGTGAAGGGGCTCAAGTGGATGCTCGGTTCGGTCTATTTGGAGATAGTGCTAATCTTGATGCAAGATAGGTGCACGGTTTGCATGGAATATACCAAATGCTTGGAAATCAATCTGGACGCACATGATGGAACTCCTAGATGACGGGTGTCATACAAAATCTTGCTTTGGTCTGTTTGGAGACTGTGTTAGTTTCGGTGCAAGATAGGTGCAAGGTTTGCACATAATGCAGCATAGGCTAAGAAACCATTTTGGACGCACCTGATGGTACTCCTAGGTAAAAGGCTCAATTGAAAGCTTGATTTGGTCTATTTGGAGATAGTGCTAATCTTGATGCAAGATAGTTGCACGGTCTGCATGGAACGTACCATATGCATAGAAATTAATTCGGATACACCCGATAGAACTCCTTGATGACGTGTGTCATATGGAATATCGCTTTGGTGTGCTTAGAGATAGTATTAGTTTCGGTGCAAGATATGAGCACGGTTTGCGCCTAATGTACCAAAGTCTAAGAAACTATTTTGGAAGCTCCTGTTGGTACTCCTAGGTGAAGAGGCTCAAGTGGAGGCTCGGTTCGGTCTGTTTAGAGATAGTGCTAGTCTTGATGCAAGATAGGTGCACGATTTGCATGGAACATACCATATGCTTGGAAATCAATTTGGATGCACCCGATGGAACTCCTTGATGACGTGTGTCATTTGAAATCTTGCTTCGGTCCATTTGGAGACATTGTTAGTTTCGGTGCAAGATAGGTGCACAGTTTGCACCTAATGCATAGTCCAAGAAACTATTTTGGACGCACTTGTTGGTACTCCTAGGTGAAGGGGCTCAAGTGGATGCTCAGTTCGGTCTGTTTGGAGATAGTGCTAATCTTGATGCAAGATAGATGCATGGTTTGCATGGAACATACGATATGCTTAGAAATCAATTAGGACGCACCTGATATAACTCCTTGATGATTTGTGTCATATGGAATCTTGCTTCGGTTCGTTTAGAGACAGTGTTAGTTTTGGTAGAAGATATGTGCACGGTTTACGCATAATGCACCTTAGGCTAAGAAACCATTTTGGACACACTCGTAGTTGAAGAGGCTCAAGTGGAGGCTCGATTTGTTCTGTTCGGATATAGTGCTATTCTTGATGCAAGATAGTTGCACAGTTTTCATGCAACGTACCATATGTTAAGAAATCAATTTGGACGCACCCAATGCAACTTCTAGATGACGTGTGTCATATGGAATCTCGCTTCGCTCTGTTTGGAGACAATGTTAGTTTCGGTGCAAGATAGGTGCATAGTTTGTGCCTAATGCACCATAGTCTAAGAAACCATTTTTGACACATCTGTTTGTACTCCTAGATGAAGAGGCTCAAGTGGAAGCTCGGTTCGGTCTGTTTGGAGATAGTGCTAATCTTGATGCAAGATAGGTGCACGGTTTGCATGGAACATACCATATGCTTGGAAATCAATTTGGATGCACCCGATGGAACTCCTTGATGACGTGTGTCATATGGAATCTCACTTTGGTCTGTTTAGAAATAGTTTTAGTTTTGGTGCAAGATATGTGCATGGTTTGTGCCTAATGCACCATAGTCTAAGAAACCATTTTGGAAGCACCTGCTGGTACTTCGGTGAAGAGGCTCAAGTGGAAGCTCGGTTTGATCTGTTTGGAGATAGTACTAATCTTGATGCAAGATAGGTGCATGATTTGTAAGGAACATACCATATGCTTAGAAATCAATTTTGACGCACCCAATGGAACTCGTAGATGACGTGTGCATATGGAATCTTGCTTCGGTCTGTTTGTAGACATTGTAAGTTTTGGTGGAAGATAGGTGCACAGTTTGCGCCTAATGCACCAAAGTCTAAGAAACCATTTTGGATGCACTATTTGGTACTCTTGGGTGAAGCGGCTCAAGTGGAAGCTTGGTTCGGTCAGTTTGGAGATAGTGCTAATCCTTATGCAAGGTAGGTGCATGGTTTGCATGGAACATACAATATGCTTGGAAATCAATTTGGATGCACCTGATGGAACTCCTTGACGACGTGTGTCCTATGGAATCTCGCTTCGGTCCATTTGGAGACATTGTTAGTTTCGGTGCAAGATATGTGCACAGTTTGAACCTAAAGCACCGTAGCCTAAGAAACCATTTTGGACGCACTTGTTGGTACTCCTAGGTGAAGGGGCTCAAGTGGATGCTCGGTTCGGTCTGTTTAGAGATAGTGCTAATCTTGATGCAAGATAGGTGCACGGTTTGCATGCAACATACCAAATGCTTGGAAATCAATCTGGACTCACATGATGGAACTCCTAGATGACGTGTGTCATATAAAATCTTGCTTTGGTCTGCTTGGAGACAGTGTTAGTTTTGGTGCAAGATAGGTGCAAAGTTTACACATAATGCAGCATAGGCTAAGAAACCATTTTGGACGCACCCGATGGTACTCCTAGATAAAAGGCTCAAGTGAAAGCTCGGTTTGGTCTATTTAGAGATAGTGCTAATCTTGATGCAAGATAGATGCACGGTATGCATGGAACGTACCATATGCTTAGAAATTAATTTGGACACACCCGATAGAACTCCTTGATGACGTGTGTCATATGGAATCTCGCTTTGGTGTACTTAGAGATAGTATTAGTTTCGGTGCAAGATATGTGCACGGTTTGCGCCTAATGCACCAAAGTCTAAGAAACCATTTTGGAAGCACCTGTGGTACTCCTAGGTGAAGAGGCTCAAGTGGAGACTCGGTCTGTTTAGAGATAATGCTAATTTTGGTGTAAGATATGATGCGAACCCGCTAGGGTGTTTGCCTGATCTTTTGATGAGAGACGGGGATAACTCGATTGGTGGATGGAGATGACATTCACGGCCCGACTACAGCCCTCAAGACCGCGCCTTAGCAACCGATACACCACGTCCAATAGCCGTCACGATCTTGTGGAGCGCGACAACCAGCCCCTAGGGCTCCCGTCCTGCAAGCAATCGAAGAACTAGCAAGAACGAGGAAACAAGCACTGAATTTGCAAGATGAATTGAAGGTTTCAAACTGAACCTGAATCAACAATGGGGTTCCGAAGACAAGGAGACGGGCGGCTGATCCTGCACGCGCGCCTACAAGCAAGTAGCGAAGGCTAAACTTGATCTAAACAAAACCCAACGACCATGGCGGCTCTAGAGGGATATAAGTAGATGGATTGACGACCAAAGAGGTGTTGGGGTCGTCCTCCAACCCTAGGATGCGTCCCTAATGGACCCAACTTGATACATGGGCCATCAGCCCAAAATGAGGTGACGCAGCACCCTGGACAGCAAGACCTATCGACGGTAATTGGATCATTGCCGCTGCTGCCAAACAGGTATTGACGTGGGACTTGATTCATATGAAAGTAGACTTGATAAGCTTTCCAACAAGTCCTGAAGCGCCTGAATCCGTATCCGTATGCAACCGTGGTAACGGTCACAAGTTGGCGCTTTGCTGCTGTCCGAATCCAGCGAGCGTGAGTCCTTCTCCCTTTCGGTCTTCTCCTTGGTTCCTAATCAAAACAAGAGTGCACGTGTTTCCATTGTCTAAACAAGATGGACATGAACTTATCAAGGAACTCACTTGATTATTAAGTTGACGAACACGAGCACGAGTAAGAGGACCAGCTATAGGTTGTGTCGGAGAGGATGTATCGCTGGTGTTGATGTCCTCATCATCCTCCCTTGCTTGCATTTGAGTCGTCCTCGACTCAAGCTCATCTTCCTCACCCAAATAAGGCTTCAAATCTGCAATGTTAAATGTGGGACTAACCCCAAAATCTGCCGGAAGATCAAGCTTATATGCATTCTCATTAATTCGTTGCAGCACTTTAAAAGGACCATCAGCTCTAGGCATCAATTTGGATTTTCTCAGTTCTGGAAATCTATCTTTTCGCAAATGCAACCAAACCAAATCCCCAGGTTCCAGAATCAATTGCTTTCTACCTTTATCTCCAGCGCATTTGTACTTAGCATTCATGCGCTCTATGTTTTGTTTAGTGGCTTCATGCAATTTTAACATCAATTCAGCACGTTGCTTAGCATCAAAATTTATTTTTTTAGAACTTGGCAAAGGCATTAAATCAATAGGAGCACGTGGCAAGAAGCCATAGACAATCTCAAAAGGACACATTTTTGTAGTAGAATGCAATGAACGATTATAGGCGAACTCAATATGAGGCAAACATTCTTCCCACATCTTAATATTCTTCTTTAAAACAGCCCTTAACATAGTGGATAAAGTTCTATTAACAACTTCAGTTTGACCATCAGTTTGGGGATGACAAGTGGTGGAAAATAAAAGCTTAGTCCCCAATTTGAACCACAAAGTCTTCCAAAATTGACTAAGAAATTTAGCATCACAATCAGAAACAATTGTGTTGGGCACACCATGTAAGCGAACAATTTCTCGAAAGAACAAATCAGCAATATTTGTAGCATCATCAGTTTTATGACATGGTATGAAATGTGCCATCTTAGAAAATCTATCAACAACCACAAACACACTATCACGTCCCCTCCTAGTCCTTGGTAGTCCCAACACAAAATCCATAGATATATCCTCCCAAGGAGCATTAGGAACAGGAAGAGGTAAATACAAACCGTGGGGATTTAACCGTGACTTTGCCTTTTGACATGTTGTGCAACGAGCAACAAACCTCTCCACATCTCTCTTCATCCTTGGCCAAAAGAAATGATCAGCAAGTATGTCCTCGGTCTTCTTTGCTCCAAAATGTCCCATCAAGCCACCTCCATGCGCTTCCTGCAACAACAACAAACAAACAGAGCTAGCTGGAATGCATAGCTTGTTAGCTCTAAACACAAACCCATCACTAACGATGAATTTATTCCACCCTTTTCCATCTTTACAATGCAGCAACACGTCTCTAACATCAGCATCATGAACATATTGGTCTTTAATTGTTTCTAACCCAAATATC
>NC_012875.2:21415208-21451651 GCF_000003195.3 Sorghum bicolor | reverse complement strand
GTGCAAAAGGTGCACTTCTCAAGGTTACCAAATAAACGTGCCTCGCGTAGTGCATTAAAAACAGCACGTAAATGATCAAGATGTTCATCCAATGATTTGCTGTAAATCAATATGTCATCAAAATATACGACAACAAATTTCCCAATGAAAGCATGCAAAACCTCGTTCATTAATCTCATGAAAGTACTAGGTGCATTAGTTAACCCAAAAGGCATGACTAACCACTCATACAAACCGAACTTAGTTTTGAAAGCAGTTTTCCATTCATCTCCCAATTTCATACGAATCTGGTGGTACCCACTACGTAAATCAACTTTTGAAAACACAACAGCACCACTCAGCTCATATAGCATATCATCTAATCGTGGAATAGGGTGTCGATATCGAATGGTGATATTATTAATAGCTCTACAATCAACACACATACGCCATGTTCTATCTTTCTTAGGCACTAAAATTACTGGAACAGCACAAGGACTAAGAGATTCTCGGACATAACCTTTGTCTAGTAGTTCTTGCACTTGTCGCTGAATTTCCTTTGTTTCCTCCGGGTTTGTCCTGTATGGTGCACGATTTGGCAAAACTGCTCTAGGAATAAGATCAATTTAGTGCTCAATCCCGCGTAGTGGAGGTAGCCCCGCTGGTACCTCACTTGGAAACACATCAGAATACTCCTACAAAACGTTAGCAACAGCAGGGGGCAAAGAACATTGCATATCCTCAATTGAAATCAAAGCATCCTTGCATATCAAAGCATAAGCAACAGAAGTGGATGCATTGAACTCATTAATATCTGATTTGGTAGCTATCATACAACGTCCTTTCAGTTTTATCTCATCTTTGTTACCAATTACAGATTTATCATTTTTATTGCTCTCGCTCTTTGCTTTAGTAGCCCTAGCAACATCAGTTTGCATAATAGTTTTAGGGGACATAGGATGCAACACAATTTTGTGATCATGGTATAGAAAAGAATACTGATTTGATCTACCATGATGCATAGAATCTCTATCAAATTGCCAAGGTCTACCTAGCAGAATGTTATAAGCTTGCATAGGCACAACATCACATTCAACAATATCTTTGTAGGATCCGATGGAAAAATTAATTCTCACAAGTCTAGTTACCTTTGCCTTACCACTGTTGTTCAGCCATTGGATGTAGTAGGGATGCGGGTGTGGTTTGGGGTTGAGGGCAAGCTTCTGCACCATATCGCTGCTTGCCAAGTTGTTGCAGCTACCTCCATCAATGATCATGCGACAAGAACGCTCTTTGATGACACACTTTGTTTGGAATAAAATGTGTCGCTGATTTTGTTCCGCCATCTCCATTTGTGCACTAAGCACTCGCTGCACGATCAAGCTCTCATAGTGGTCCGCTTCACCTGCATTAATATGTTCTTCTATTTGATCTTCATTACCTACATGGTCAGTTGCAAGCAGTGCAAGTGTATCCTCATCAAAATCACTAGCAGATGAGTACTCACCATCATCCCTGACAATCAGAACTCGCTTGTTTGGACAGTCACGCATCATGTGCCCATATCCCTTGCACCGGTGACATTGTATGTTGCTTGTTCTACCCGTCGATGCCACGGATAAAGTACTCGCAGCAGGCTTTTGCATCGTCTTCGCAACTGAATTGGTGGGGCAGCTCGAGTCTTGTCACTAGATGATGGAGTAGAAATACGTGTAGATGGAGTTGAAGCCACGCGTTGCTGCCATGAATTAGCCTTCCCTGCAGAAATATTACTCCTTGCGCTAGCACGTCGTCCCTGCACTTCCCTATCAGCTTTACAAGCAAGATGAAACAAACGGGTTACATTATTGTATTCTTTGTAAGCGAGGATGTCCTGAATTTCCCGATTTAACCCACCCAAAAATCTAGCCATAGCCGGTTCCTCATCCTCCTCTAGGTTACAACGCAACATACCCGTTTGTAATTCCTGATAATATTCTTCTACACTTTTAGCACCTTGTCTTAATTGCTGCAACTTATTTATCATATCACGCGCATAGTAAGATGGAACAAATCTAGCTCTCATGGCCCTTTTCAGCGCATCCCAAGTTCTAGGTAAGTTATTAGGATTTTTCTTTCCATATTCTATCCACCAAACAGAAGCAAAATCTGTAAACTCACTAGTAGCAGCCCTAACGCGTGTAGTCTCAGGAAATTCATGACATGCAAACTTTTGATCAACAGCAATCTCCCAAGTGATGTAAGCATCAGGGTCATATTTACCATCAAAAGGGGGTATCTTAAATTTAATCTTACTGAAAGCATCATCATTATTGTGTACCTCGCGTCGGCGGTTGCCACCCATACCTCTACGGTTGTGACGAAGGCGACGTCGATCACGAGTGTCTTGATCATTATGTTCAGTATCACCAGTGTAGTCATCTTCATGACTACCGTGCTCTCGATCTCCCTCCTTTTCTTCTTTATGCTTCTCTTTATCTTCGGTGTGGAAATCATCAAATCGCCTTAGGAGAGTAGCAAGGCTTTTGTCCACACTAGCAACGGATTCCTCCAAACTTGTGAGCTTGTTGTTTGTGGCAATCTGCGTAGCCTCCAACTGCCCCAGCTTTTCATTTGTCACCTGCAAGTCGTTATCAAGTCCCTCTGTGTGCAGCTTCACTTTCCTTTCAAAATGTTGTATGATGCCCTTAGTGCGAGGTGTATGTGGTGTTTCGTTACCATCATCTGCCCCTGGCATGGTTCAAAGACAAAGACAACAAAAAGGCAAGTGAAGAAATAAAAGCCCTACAACTACTAGGATGTAGCTACAGCAAGTCGCTCACACTCAACCTGTAACACAAGTTCTTACCAATTCTTACCTTGCTTGACAGGAGGGGTCGTCTGCCAACAAGTGTGCAGCAATGGATGAAGTGTATCGGTGCTGCAGCACAAGACCTGTCAAGCTGTAGAGTATGTGGAGCTATAGGTGGGCTGAAACAAGGAACGAACTAGCACCACGTTAGTTATAAAAGCGACCTGAATAAGCGTTCGACGATGGTACTGTGCTGGTCCTATGCTAGACCGTGCTAGAGACGCGAGCCTGGACACAAAGGAAAACCATAGCACACCCCCGAAAACAAGGTGGAACAAACCTAAAATCAATATGAAAAACAGCCCCTTCTTTTTTTTTTCTTTTGAATCTTTTCTCTTTTTTTTCTTTTTTTTGGGCAACCTCAAAAGCTGATTATATGAACAAAAGAATACAAAAGAGCAATTCGCTACACACACACACACACACTCTCTCTCTCTCTAGAGTAAGGCCGAACAAGTATGGAGTTATCCTTTTTTTCTTATCACATTGGTGGAACTCAGATTGGAACTCTACTCGATCCGGACCAAGACCACATTTCAATTCGGACTTCGCAACAGATTCGACAGAGAGAAGATATGGTAATACTCGGCTGTGTATAGATGGTGATAAGAACTCGAAACTCTAAAGGACTAGACACTAAGACCAGCAACTCGACACAAACCGAAGCAACGCAAATTCAACAAGCCCTAACTAAAACGGTACTAGCCAAGGCACAAAGGTTTAATAGGATTATAGAAAAACTAATCTACTATATTTTTTTGGCTTTTCTGGACTATAGGAAATTAATTAAAAACAGCAAAGGATTAGAAGTCTCTCACCGAAGAACCTTGCTCTGATTACCAACTGATGCGAACCCGCTAGGATTTTTGCCTGATCTTTTGATGAGAGACGGGGATAACTCGATTGGTGGATGGAGATGACGTTCACGGCCCGACTACAGCCCTCAAGACCGCGCCTTAGCAACCGATACACCACGTCCAATAGCCGTCACGATCTTGTGGAGCGCGACAACCAGCCCCTAGGGCTCCCGTCCTGCAAGCAATCGAAGAACTAGCAAGAACGAGGAAACAAGCACTGAATTTGCAAGATGAATTGAAGGTTTCAAACTGAATCTGAATCAACAATGGGGTTCCGAAGACAAGAAGACGGGCGGCTGATCCTGCACGCGCGCCTACAAGCAAGTAGCGAAGGCTAAACTTGATCTAAACAAAACCCAACGACCATGGCGGCTCTAGAGGGATATAAGTAGATGGATTGACGACCAAAGAGGTGTTGCGGTCGTCCTCCAACCCTAGGATGCGTCCCTAATGGACCCAACTTGATACATAGGCCATCAGCCCAAAATGAGGTGACGCAACACCCTGGACAGCAAGACCTATCGACGGTAATTGGATCATTGCTGCTGCTGCCGAACAGGTATTGACGTGGGACTTGATTCATATGATAGTAGACTTGATAAGCTTTCCAACAAGTCCTGAAGCGCCTGAATCCGTATCCGTATGCAACCGTGGTAACGGTCACAAGTTGGCGCTTTGCTGCTGTCCAAATCCAGCGAGCGTGAGTCCTTCTCCCTTTCGGTCTTCTCCTTGGTTCCTAATCAAAACAAGAGTGCACACATTTCCATTGTCTAAACAAGATGGACACGAACTTATCAAGGAACTCACTTGATTATTTAGTTGACGAACACGAGCACGAGTAAGAGGACCAGCTATAGGTTGTGTCGGAGAGGATGTATCGCTGGTGTTGATGTCCTCATCAAGATAGTTGCACGATTTGCATGGAACATACCATATGCTCAGAAATCTATTTGGACGCACCAGATGGAACTCCTAGATGACATATGTCATATGGAATCTCACTTCGGTCCGTTTAGAGATAGTGTTAGTTTCGGTAGAAGATATGTGCACGGTTTACGCCTAATGCTCCATAGGCTAAGAAACCATTTTAGACGCACCCGATGGTACTCGTAGTTGAAGAGGCTCAAGTGGAGGCTCGATTTGGTCTGTTCGGATATAGTGCTAATCTTGATGCAAAATAGTTGCACAGTTTGCATGTAGCCTACCATATGTTAAGAAATCAATTTGGACGCACCCAATGGAACACCTAGACGACGTGTGTCATATGGAATCTTGCTTCGGTCTGTTTGGAGACAATGTTAGTTTCGGTGCAAGATAGATGCATAGTTTGTGCCTAATGCACCATAGTCTAAGAAACTGATGAGAACATGAGCACTATCAATACATCCACGTCTCAGATTCATATGCATGATAACTCAACTATCTAGTGAGTTCATTCCTGAGTTATTTGTTGTATTATTTAGACCGTGGAAACCCGTGCACCTTTGTTTTGGCCAGGAATAATGAGGAGGAACCACAAGGAAGCATATTCGCGATGGCTAAATTTGGACTGCAGAAGGGTCTCAAATTGTGGTGGACACCAAGACTACATACGGTGACCGATTTTGATGTTCAAATACACGGTGGAAAGCTTATGAAGTCTATTTTCACATGGATCCAGTTCCATGTCCATATCTATAATGAGGCGGCCGCAATCATCGAGTTACAACAGAGACCTTTCTGTGGACAACTTCATTCAATAAGAAACTCCATGCATGCATGATATGGATATTATTGTTTTCTTTTGTTTTTAGTGAGTCGAGGGATTAGCACCGCACACTCTGGTTGCTCTCTCTTGTACTTAAAGGCTTCTACAGCCAGAGACACAAATCGGGTTTTGTTTTGTTGTAAGTTTAGCCATTGCTACTTCCTTGTAGACGCATGTGTCGACTAGACCATCCATTCTACTTGATTCAAAACCCCATATTGTTATCGTGATTCATATCAGATCCTTCTTGTATTATTTGGCAATTGAGTGCCTGTTCTATCTGTTCTTGCATGTTCTTCGATTGCGTGTAGGAATTACCCTAGTGGTTTGGCTGGTTGTGGTCAACAAGATCGTGATCAACCGCTGGAATTGGTGTATCGATCGCTAAGGCGCAGCGTCCTTGGACGGTTGTAGTCGGATCGTGAACGTCGCTCCAGAGAGATCGAAGTCATCCATCTCCACCGAAAGATCGGAACACCCATACGCTTATTATGTGGTAATCGGAGCAAGGTTTGATTGGCGAGAGATTTTAGTTTGCAATTTTTTTCCTATAGTCCAGAAAAGCCAAAAAAAATTTTAGTTTTCATTCCCAACATCCTATAGACCCATTGAGCCTTTTACTAGTACTACTTAGTTCAGGCAAGTTGTGTTTGATTTACATCGGTCGAGTCGAATTGCTGGTCTTGGGTTTAGACTTTTAGAGTTTCGAGTTCTTGTCACGTTTTAGTCACTACCCATCGTATAATCTCTGCTGCAATCACTATTATCATATACATTTGGATTGTCTGAACTATCATCACCACCCTACTTGTGCACCGTGTAAACTCCATCCACCAGTTTCTCTTTTCACTTGTACGCACCCCTATATTTTTAGGCGCATGCACCCTTTCACTTCAACTCGTGAGCATGCTATGATTAACCGCCACCTCCTGCATGCTCCTTTCTTCCATCCATACATCCTATTATAAGCGCTAGCGCACATTCTATTTTCAGCATCCTATTGCAACCACCAGATTTGTTCCACATTTGCGCATCTAATTTTAGAACATTGCATCCTTGTCCACTTCATGCGCATCCTTTTGCCTCTCCTCCAGTCTTCTTTCACATTCTATTTTTCTCATCCCCGTTGCAATCAGTGTTACTGTAGCATCATATCACCATCATAATCTGCTAGTTGTATTTTTGTTACACTAAAGACATTGTGTGTTTTCTGAAATCTAATCCATCAAGATTCAGATTTATTTTAGTTGAGCAAAGTAGGAAAAAACAGAAAGAAACAAAAAAAAATATCAGAAAAAAAAAGAAAAGAAAAAGGAAAGAAAAGGAAAAAAAAGGAAAGAAAAGAAAGGAAGAGGAAAAGAAGGGAAGTTATCTCTTGTTGTTCTTATTATTCTTGCGATATTGTGACTTCATCTGTGTCCAGGCTCGCGTCTCTAGCACGGTCTAGCCTAGGACCAGCACAGTGGCACCGTTGAATGATTTCTCAACATGCTTTTGTGACTAATGTGATGCTAGTACTAACTTGTGCAATATATAGAGCCATCCTATAACTCCACATATCAGACTACAACTTGACAAGTGTTGTTGCTGCAGCGTTGATACACCATTTTCTAGGTTTTCTGACTTGTTGGTTCCTGCCACCTCCTGTTTCGCTTGGTAAGAACTTGTGAGAACTTGTTTGCATAGGGTGAGAGTGAAATAATTACAACAACCACATCCTTGTAGTTGATAGGAGCATAAAGATTATTGCGTATGTCTCTTGTTTTGTTCTAATCATGGCAGGAATCCACATAGAAACAAGCGATAATCAGATTGCATGTTCACATCACTTTGCTAAAGGTGTGGCAAGTGATAAGTATGGCACTCATGAGGTATGTGATGTTTTGCTAGATGAAATAAAATCTGCATTACCTTATTTTGAAGGAAATTGTGATCCACATGCATATATTAAATGGGAGCTAAATGTAGACAATGAATTTAAAAAGCATAATCTATCTGAAAGCCAAAAGATTAGAGTTGCTTCCAGTGTTCTTACCGAGTATGCTTTAAGTTCATGGAAATACCTTTGTCGATTTCATAAAGCTCCTCAAACATGGAAAGATGTGAAAAGACATTTTAGAGATGTTTTTGTCCCTGAGTACTATTCTGAAATTTTGTTTGAAAAACTACAATCTATAAAGCAAGAAAACAAAACCGTAGCGGAATATTTGGATAAACTAAAATTGTGTGTGCTGCGATGTGGATTAGAAGAAACTGATGAACTTTTGGAACATAGATTTCTGCAAGGTCTTAATGTAGAAATTTAGAACATTCTTGTTGATAAGTATTATAACACCTTTGATGAATTGTTTGATCTTGCTTGTGAGTTAGAAAGGGATCTCGCAAGTATTATAGAAGTACGTGTCTCTCCTATTACTAACAATTTGCAGCAACAAGAAGACAACATACACATGGAAAGCGTGCAACTTGAGATACTAGATGAGTCATTTAAAGAGAGCATAAATCTAGCTGCACCCACACCATTTCAACACAGCATCAAAGGTAAATTAGATGGTGGTAACATAAATCAAGGTGACCTTGCATTAGATGAGCTGCATTTGTCCACTAATGCTGCTAACTTAGAGAAAACAATTATGGAACCAATTACTAATTTTCCTTTGTCAAACTTCGATATTCCTGATGTTCCTAGTGACAAAGAAGAGTTGTGCAATAGTGCATCACCTATATCCATGCCACAACTAGTATACAAAGAAAAGAATTCTGAATCAATGAGTGTCGAATTCAAGCATGTTATTAATATTGTAAATGAAAATGAAGAAGCTCAATTGTTGTCATCTTTACATATAATGGGGTACATTGAATTTGATGATCTTTGTGAGCTTAGCTATTTAGAGAATAATCAGTTTTCTAGATTTGAATTGTCATGCTCTTCCAATGTTAGTTTTCATGCAATTGGCAAATATAATTATGCAAAGGAGTATATGGTACACCGAATTTACATTTATTCAAACATAAAATCTCCTTTTATTGTGAAACAATATGACCAACTAGAAGTGTGCAATAACCATAACCATGTCATGGCGGGTTTTCCTAGTTTTCTTATCATGGAACAGGGCAAGTATCAAGCAGGAGAGCAAGGTTCATCAATTCTGACAACACATGCTCCACCAATGATTAAACCGAGGACGGTTTGCTGTCAAGAAGGGGAGAATGATGAGGACATCACCTGCTCTATAATACTTACATGGATCAGGAGAATATTTGATTGCATATTGAAAGTATGGATGGTGAATGAAGTTGATTGGGGACCATTATGCCCTACTTGGGAGAAGAGGACAAGCTTGAGTCGAGGACGACTCAAATGCAAGAAGGGGAGGATGATGAGGACATGAGTACCATCAATAGAAGAGGACAAGCTTGAGTCGAGGACGACTCAAATGCAAGAAGGGGAGGATGATGAGGACATGAGCACCATCAATACATCCACGCCTCAGATTCATATGCATGATAACTCAACTATCTAGTGAGTTCATTCCTGAGTTATTTGTTGTATTATTTAGACCGTGGAAACCCGTGCACCTTTGTTTTGGCCAGGAATAATGAGGAGGAACCGATGGGCTAAATTTGGACTGCAGAAGGGTCTCAAATTGTGGTGGACACCAAGACTACATACGGTGACCGATTTTGATGTTCAAATACACGGTGGAAAGCTTATGAAGTCTATTTTCACATGGATCCAGTCCCATGTCCATATCTATATATGAGGCGGCCGCAATCGTCGAGTTACTCCAGAGACCTTTCTGTGGACAACTTCATTCAATAAGAAACTCCATGCATGCATGATATGGATATTATTGTTTTCTTTTGTTTTTAGTGAGTCGAGGGATTAGCACCGCACACTCTGGTTGCTCTCTCTTGTACTTAAAGGCTTCTACAGCCAGAGACACAAATCGGGTTTTATTTTGTTGTAAGTTTAGCCATTGCTACTTCCTTGTAGACGCATGTGTCGACTAGACCATCCGTTCTACTTGATTCAAAACCCCATATTGTTATCGTGATTCATATCAGATCCCTCTTGTATTATTTGGCAATTGAGTGCCTGTTCTATCTGTTCTTGCATGTTCTTCGATTGCGTGCAGGAATTACCCTAGTGGTTTGGCTGGTTGTGATCAACAAGATCGTGATCAACCGCTGGAATTGGTGTATCGATCGCTAAGGCACAGCGTCCTTGGACGGTTGTAGTCGGATCGTGAACGTCGCTCCAGAGAGATCGAAGTCATCCATCTCCACCGAAAGATCGAGACACCCATACTCTTATTAGAAACCATTTTTGACACACCTGTTTGTACTCCTAGATGAAGAGGCTCAAGTGGAAGCTCGGTTCGGTCTGTTTGGAGATAGTGCTAATCTTGATGCAAGATAGGTGCACGGTTTGCATGGAACATACCATATGCTTGGAAATCAATTTGGATGCACCCGATGGAACTCCTTGATGACGTGTGTCATGGAATCTCACTTTGGTCTGTTTAGAAACTGTGTTAGTTTTGGTCCAAGATATGTGCATGGTTTGCGCCTAATGCACCATAGTCTAAGAAACCATTTTAGAAGCACTTGTTGGTACATCGGTGAAGAGGCTCAAGTGGAAGCTCGGTTTGATCTATTTGGAGATAGTGCTAATCTTATGCAAGATAGGTGCATGATTTGCAAGTTACATACCATATGCTTAGAAATCAATTTGGACGCACCCAATGGAACTCCTAGTTGACGTGTGTCATATGGAATCTTGCTTCGGTCCGTTTGTAGACATTGTAAGTTCTAGTGTAAGATAGGTGCATAGTTTGCGCCTAATGCACCATAGTCTAAGAAACCATTTTGGACGCACAAGTTGGTACTCTAGGGTGAAGAGGCTCAAGTGGAAGCTTGGTTCGGTCAGTTTGGAGATAGTGCTAATCCTTATGCAAGGGAGGTGCATGGTTTGCATGGAACATACCATATGCTTGGAAATGAATTTGGATGCACTCGATGGAACTCCTTGATGACGTGTGTCATATGGAATCTCGCTTCGGTCCATTTGGAGACATTGTTAGTTTCGGTGCAAGATAGGTGCAAGGTTTGCATATAATGCAGCATAGGCTAAGAAACCATTTTGGACGCACCCGATGGTACTCCTTGGTAAAAGGCCCAAGTGAAAGCTTAGTTTGGTCTATTTGGAGATAGTGCTAATCTTGATGCAAGATAGATGCATGGTCTGCATGGAACATACCATATGCTTAGAAATTAATTTGGACACACCCGATAGAACTCCTTGATGACGTGTGTCATATGGAATCTCACTTTGGTGTGCTTAGAGATAGTATTAGTTTTGGTGCAAGATATGTGCACGGTTTGCGCCTAATGCACCAAAGTCTAAGAAACCATTTTGGAAGCACCTGTTGGTACTCCTAGGTAAAGAGGCTCAAGTGGAGGCTCAGTTTGGTCTGTTTAGAGATAGTGCTAATTTTGATGTAAGATAGGTGCACGATTTGCATGGAACATACCATATGCTCAGAAATCAATTTGGACGCACTAGAAGGAACTCCTAGATGACATGTCATATGGAATCTCACTTCGGTCCGTTTAGAGACAGTGTTATTTTTAGTGCAAGATAGGTGCACAGTTTGCACCTACCATAGGATAAGAAACCATTTTGTTCGCACCCGATGGTACTCCTAGATCAAGGGGCTCAAGTGAAAGCTCGATTTGGTCTCTTTGGAGATAGTGCTAATCTTGATGCAAGATAGATGCACGGTTTGCATGGAACATACGATATGCTCAGAAACCAATTAGGACGCACCTGATATAACTCCTTGATGATTTGTGTCATATGGAATCTTGCTTCGGTTCGTTTAGAGATAGTGTTAGTTTTGGTAGAAGATATGTGCACGGTTTACGCCTAATGCACCATAGGCTAAGAAACCATTTTAGACGCACCCGATGGTACTCGTAGTTGAAGAGGCTCAAGTGGAGGCTCGATTTGGTCTGTTCGGATATAGTGCTAATCTTGATGCAAGATAGTTGCACAGTTTGCATGGAACGTACCATATGTTATGAAATCAATTTGGACGCACCCAATGGAACTCCTAGATGTCGTGTGTCATATGGAATCTCGCTTCGGTCTGTTTGGAGACAATGTTAGTTTTGGTGCAAGATAGGTGCATAGTTTGTGCCTAATGCACCATAGTCTAAGAAACCATTTTTGAGGCACCTATTCGTACTCCTAGATGAAGAAGCTCAAGTGGAAGCTCGGTTCAGTCTGTTTGGAGATAGTGCTAATCTTGATGCAAGATAGGTGCACGATTTGCATGGAACATACCATATGCTTGGAAATCAAATTGAATGCACCCGATGGAACTCCTTGATGACGTGTGTTATATGGAATCTCACTTTCGGTGCAAGATATGTGCATGGTTTGCTCCTAATGCACCATAGTCTAAGAAACCATTTTGGAAGCACCTGTTGGTACTGCGGTGAAGAGGCTCAAGTCGAAGCTCGGTGTGATCTATTTGGAGATAGTGCTAATCTGATGCAAGATAGGTGCATGATTTGCAAGGAACATACCATATGCTTAGAAATCAATTTGTATGCACCCAATGGAACTCCTAGTTGACGTGTGTCATATGGAATCTTGCTTCGGTCCGTTTGTAGACATTGTAAGTTTTAGTGCAAGATAGGTGCACAGTTTGCGCCTAATGCACCATAGTCTAAGAAACCATTTTGGACGCACAAGTTGGTACCCTTGGGTGAAGAGGCTCAAGTGGAAGCTTGGTTCGGTCAGTTTGGAGATAGTGCTAATCCTTATGCTAGGTAGGTGCATGGTTTGCATGGAACATATCATATGCTTGGAAATCAATTTGGATGCACCCGATGGAACTCCTTGATGACATGTGTTCATATGGAATCTCGCTTCGGTCCATTTGGAGACATTGTTAGTTTCGGTGCAAGATAGTGCAATGTTTCCATATAATGCAGCATAGGCTAAGAAACCATTTTGGATGCACCAGATGGTACTCCTTGGTAAAAGGCTCAAGTGAAAGCTCAGTTTGGTCTATTTGGAGATAGTGCTAATCTTGATGCAAGATAGATGCACAATCTGCATGGAACGTACCATATGCTTAGAAATTAATTTGGACACACCCGATAGAACTCCTTGATGACGTGTGTCATATGGAATCTCGCTTTGGTGTGCTTAGAGACAGTATTAGTTTCGGTGCAAGATATGTGCACGGTTTGCGCCTAATGCACCAAAGTCTAAGAAACCATTTTGGAATCACCTGTTGGTACTCCTAGGTGAAGAGGCTCAAGTGGAGGCTCAGTTCGGTCTGTTTAGAGATAGTGCTAATCTTGATGCAAGATAGGTGCACTATGCTCAAAAATTAATTTGGACGCACCAGATGGAACTCCTAGATGACATGTGTCATATGGAATCTCATTTCGGTCCGTTTAGAGACAGTGTTAGTTTCGGTGCAAGATAGGTGCACGGTTTGCACCTAATGCACCATAGGATAAGAAACCATTTTGTTCCCACCCAATGGTACTCCTAGGTCAAGGGGCTCAAGTGAAAGCTCGGTTTGATCTGTTTGGACATAGTGCTAATCTTGATGCAAGATAGATGCACGGTTTCCATGGAAAATACAATATGCTCAGAAATCAATTAGGACGCACCTGATATAACTTCTTGATGATGTGTGTCATATGGAATCTTGCTTCAGTTCGTTTAGAGATAGTGTTAGTTTTGGTAGAAGATATGTGCACGGTTTACGCCTAATGCACCATAGGCTAAGAAACCATTTTAGATGCACCCGATGGTACTCATAGTTGAAGAGGCTCAAGTGGAGACTCGATTTGGTCTGTTCGGATATAGTGCTAATCGTGATGCAAGATAGTTGCACAGTTTGCATCGAACGTACCATATGTTATGAAATCAATTTGGACGCACCCAATGGAACTCCTACATGACGTGTGTCATATGGAATCTCGCTTCGGTCTGTTTGAAGATAATGTTAGTTTTGGTGCAAGATAGGTGCATAGTTTGTGCCTAATGCACCATAGTCTAAGAAACCATTTTTGACGCACCTATTCGTACTCCTAGATGAAGAAGCTCAAGTGGAAGCTCGGTTCGGTCTGTTTGGAGATAGTGCTAATCTTGATGCAAGATAGGTGCACAGTTTGCATGGAACATACCATATGCTTGGAAATCAAATTGAATGCACCCGATGGAACTCCTTGATGACGTGTGTCATATGGAATCTCACTTTCGATGCAAGATATGTGCATGGTTTGCGCCTAATGCACCATAGTCTAAGAAACCATTTTGGAAGCACCTGTTGGTACTACGGTGAAGAGGCTCAAGTCGAAGCTCGGTTTGATCTATTTAAAGATAGTGCTCATCTGATGCAAGATAGGTTTGTGATTTGCAAGGAACATACCATATGCTTAGAAATCAATTTGGATGCACCCAATGGAACTCCTAGTTGACGTGTGTCATATGGAATCTTGCTTCTGTCCGTTTGTAGACATTGTAAGTTTAGTGCAGGATAGGTACACAATTTGCGTCTAATGCACCATAGTCTAATAAACCATTTTGGACGCACAAGTTGGTACCCTTGGGTGAAGAGGCTCAAGTGGAAGCTTGGTTCGTTCAGTTTGGAGATAGTGCTAATCCTTATGCAAGGTAGGTGCATGGTTTGCATGGAACATACCATATGCTTGGAAATCAATTTGAATGCATCCGATGGAACTCCTTGATGATGTGTGTCATATGGAATCTCGCTTCGGTCGGTGCAAGATAGGTGCAAGGTTTGCATATAATGCAGCATAGGCTAAGAAACCATTTTGGACGCACCCGATGGTACTCCTTGGTAAAAGGCTCAAGTGAAAGCTCAGTTTGGTCTATTTGGAGATAGTGCTAATCTTGATGCAAGATAGATGCACAGTCTGCATTGAACGTACCATATGCTTAGAAATTAATTTGGACACACCCGATAGATCTCCTTGATGACGTGTGTCATATGGAATCTCGCTTTGGTGTTCTTAGAGACAGTATTAGTTTCGGTGCAAGATATGTGTACGGTTTGCGCCTAATGCACCAAAGTCTAAGAAACCATTTTGGAAGCACCTGTTGGTACTCCTAGGTGAAGAGGCTCAAGTGGAGGCTCAATTCGGTCTGTTTAGAGATAGTGCTAATCTTGATGCAAGATAGGTGCACCATATGCTCAAAAATCAATTTGGACGCTGAAGGGTCGAGATGGCGGACTAGAGGGGGGGTGAATAGTCCTTTCTAAAAAATAACGCACCGGCTAACCGAAACAAATACGGAATTAAAACTATCGGTCTATCCAAGACTACACCCCTCTATCTAAGTTCTCTAGCACCTTGAAAAAGATCCTAAACAAGCAAACAAGGTGCTACCTTAGCAAGAGCTCACCTAATCAATTCTAGGAGCAAGGTCACACAAACCTATGCAACTAGTACTTTGCAAACCGAGGGAGCTCCTACACAAACTAGTGAGGCAAAGCGCACAAAGCCTAAGCTCACTAGCAAGCTCAATAACAAGGCAACTAATGCCAAATTAGAGAGCGCAACTTACTTAGCTACACAAACTAAGCAATGTGACTAACAGGGTTACACAAACCAAATTAGTCATGCAAGGGAACTACTTCTAGCTACACAAGCAAGAAGGTAACTAGCAAGCTACACAAGCTAACTAATTACAAGAGCAACTACACAAGCACAAATATAAGAATGTAAATACAAGCTTGTGTTAGGGACTTGCAAACCAACGGGAAGAACAAAGTTGACACGATGATTTTCTCCCGAGGTTCACTTGGTTGCCACCAAGCTACGTCCCCGTTGTGTCGACCAACACTTGGTGGTTCGGCGGCTAAGAGGTGTTACACGAACCTCGTCCCCACTAGGACACCGCAAGAACCTACCCACAAGTGAGGTAGCTCAATGACACGCACGATCCAATAGAGTTGCTCTTCGCGATCCCCGCGGGGTGAGCACCGTACCCCTCACAATCTCTTCTCCGGAGCACCGCACAATCTCCTTGCGTGCTTCAACGGAGTCACAAGCCACCAAGCCGTCTAGGAGGTGGCAACCTCCAAGAGTAACAAGCACCACCGGCTTGCAACACGAACACCTAGTGCCACTCGATGCAATCTCTCAATGCAACGCACTAGAATCGCTCACTCACACAATCGGATGATCACTATCAAGCATATGTGAGTTAGAGGCTTTACTAGCACTCCCCATGCATGGACACTAAGTCCCAAGGGTGCTCAACACCAGCCAAGGCCGGCCACCACTTCTATTTATAGCCCTAAGGGCTAAACTAGCCGTTGCCCCTTCACTGGGCAAAAGTCGTGAGCACCGGACTCACTATAGGTAGCACCGGACGCTGGAACAGTGTGTCCTGTGCTCCAAAAACAGCCACGTGTCACTAGCCGTTTGAACTTGACCGTTGCCGCCAACAGCTAGCACACGCACGCGCGTCTGGAACAGTAGCACCGGACGCTCTACTGCTTCACACCGGACGCGCCCTGTGCGCACCGGACTCACACGCAGAGAGCAACGCAAACTTGCAGCAGCACCGGACTCTCAGCGTCCTGTGACACCGGACTGTCCCGTGCGCACAGGACTCTCAGCGTCCTGTGCCACCGGACTGTCCTGTGCGCACCGGACTCTCAGCGTCTGTGCCACCGGACTCGTCCTGTGCGCACCGGACTCGTCCTGTGCGCACCGGACTCTCAGCGTCGTGTGCCTCCAGTTCAACTTGTTAGGTTGCTAACTTCTAGCTCCGAACTCCAAATTCGATGATCTTGGACATTTTGGAAAGCTTACTTAGAGTACTATCCAATATAAATGAATACTCAATCCAAATCAAAATGGATCAAAGCAGTATTCTAATCTAAAAGCCATCCTAATGTCCGGAGAACACCGAAAGACTTCTCTCTCTTCTCCAAGTTGAACAAAATCAACTTCAACACCTTCTCCTTTGCAAATGTGCCAACACCACCATGTGTAAGTGTGTTAGCATTTTCACAAATATTTTCCCAAAGGAGTTAGCCTCTCAACTTGCCACCCCACTCGATCCTAACACGTATGCAAAGTTAGATCGCTCAAGTGGCACTAGATGACCGATATGCAAACAAGTTTGCCCCTCTTGATAGTACGGCCATCTATCCTAAATCCGGTCATAAACTTCTCTACACACCTATGACCGGTGAAATGGAAAAGCCCTAGGTTATACCTTTGCCTTGCGCTTTCCATTCCATCTCCTCCAATGTTGATGCAACACATGCACCAACCAATCACCAAATGATATGATCCACTTCATATCATCACACGACCGTATTGGTTCATTGATCTTGACCTCACTTGCTCTTCACCATTGCCTCGGTCCATCGGCGCCAAGTCTTGCTCAAGCTTCACCGTCACACGCGGTCCCTCGCTTCAAAGCCTCCGACTTGCCCTTCACTCTTGCAACCGGTCCATCAAGCCAAGCCTCATCTTGATCTTCTCCACCTTGGTCACATGACTCCATGTTATGTCTCATATGCAATGAGCTCCTCCATCATCACATCATCACCTGTGGACTAATCTCCTGTGTATCTCACATAAACACTATTAGTCCACCTAAGTTGTCACTCAATTACCAAAACCAAACAAGGACCTTTCAATCTCCCCCTTTTTGGTAATTGATGACAACTCTACAAAGATATGGAAATTAAGCTTTTTCAAGCTAGCACTTTACACATGTGTAAATTGCTAACTTGATTTGGATTTTATGCTACTTATCCAACATTTAAGCTCTATGTTAAGATTTGGATAAGCACCATAAACCCAACTAAGTGCTAAGGTGTATAGAATAAACCTTTGTAGCTCGATACCAAATCGATATCATTTGAAGTATTCAATGTACACCATCCTTAGCACCATGAGTAGCTAGACAACAAAAACACTAGAAACCCCGTGAGATCAACATTAAAAGCAAGGGTCTAGTTTTTTACTTGAAGAACACAAGTCTAGCTACCAACCTATGCATGCTAGTTATCATTTCATCAATCAAGTTCTATAACTAGCATACACCACACAAGCATGCACATTAAATTTAAAAACTTATGCAATGCTAGTAAGCACATGAATATGCACATATCAAATGCAAACAATCAATGTTCATGAGCTTGCTCCCCCTACTTGTGTGCTTCTCTTTTGTCCAAGAATTTTGATCCATCATCTTTTCTTTTAATGTTGCTCCCTTTTAGTTCATGTCCATGCAACTTCCCATCTTTTGTTGTCCAACTTCTCGTATGATCATATCTTTGTTCCAACTTTTCTCTCATGATCATATCTTTGTTCCAACTTCTCCCCCTTTGTCATCAATTTCCATAAAAGGTATGTGATACCAATTAAATCACTTGATACCAATTGAAAAAGTGTGAATCTCATTGTGACAAAGGATTGCATTGGGATAGATGGTTGAGGCTTGAATCTTGCATTTTTTATGGACATCACCATGTGTTGGAATGACATTACTTGAATTGCTCTTGAGATACCACATAGGATCTTTGACCTTGATACCGTTTGGTGGGGCAACTCCCCCTATGTCATAGCATGGGTCATTCACTTGTCAATCTTGTTGGTGAGGGAACTTTCTTCACTTGATGATCACTTAAAGTTGAGGATCACTTGTGGAACCACCTTCTTGTATGATAGATACCATATGTATAAATGTGATATCATTTGAAATATCTTGTCCGGTACCATATGGGGTACTTCTACCAATTAAGGTCTTCTAGTATGGAACCACTTGTTTGCTATCTTGAACATTTGCTATCATCATGAGTACCATTTGTTGGATACCAATTGAAGAAACATTTAAGTCTAGATATCCACTTGCATTGTTGTCTTGTTCTTGTACTCTAATCATCATGAGCTTCTAAATGTTGACTTGAACTAAGTTGATTTGCTAAAGCTTCTAAGTCCGGTTTGAACCAATGACAAGCTTTTTCACACCTCACATTAAGGGTTATCTTGCCAATGTTGTACTTGTCACTTGTTAACAATCCAAAATAGATCAAGTACTTGGGTTCACTAGCTCATGAACAAACTCATATTCATACCACTAGATCAACTAATCATCCAAGCAATAGTGGTAGGTTATGAATCGAAAACTTTTCATTTGTCATGCATGATCCTATTAAGCATGTACTATATGCACTAACCGCATACTAGTAAGGGATGAAATGATCATGCACATTACAATGATACCTTTGCTATATTGGAGTAGAGGATAGTCAATAAGATTCCAATTTAGCTCCAAATAGCAATGTGAAGTCCAACTATAAGCTTGGTGAAGACCAATTATAAATGCCAATTGATAGATCAAATCTTCACCCATATGAAATGAAAACCACTTTATGATCAAGTGCACTTTCATGTTGTGGTTGGCTTGCTTCTTCTTTTGACCATTGCTTGCATGAGAGAACTAATAAGAATATCACTTGAAATAGCATGACTAGCTCTCTTTTGGGTTGTTGCTTGCTTTCTTGATCAATCCTTTTGATTGCTTCAACTAAGCATCTCAAATGTCCTTTGGATCACCACTTCCATGTTAGCCTTCCAAGCACCACACTTGGTTTACCCACTCCTCGGGCGGCACGCCCCTCACATAGGGAGAAGTGACCTCTCTCCAAAGAACAATTCTTGACACTCACTTGAATTGCTTTGATTGATTGATTCAAGTGATGGACTTAATATGATGAGTAACCATGAATTCCTGTCTAAGTCCTTTTCTTTCTACTTGTTTAAGTCCTTTTCTTTCTACCAAATGATTTCCAATAGTCACTAGAACTTAAACTTCATCTTCATCTTGAGTTTGATCTTGATCTTCAATTTGAGTACTAAATGTGTACACCAAGTACATTCCATAATCAAATGAGCTTGTACTCATTACTTGTCATGATTATAGATCAATTCATAACCAAACTTAGGTGCCTCAAACACTTATAATTATAATTCCAACTTGAGGACCTTTCAATTTAAGTGACTCTAGATGAATCCAATATTTGTCACTTTTCTGGCAGACTCTGTACCTTTCAAAGAATAACTCATATCTCACAATGTACAGATCTAAATACCATAAAAATTGGTGGAGATGTGATTCACTAAGTCATCTAGTAGCTGTGAAAATTTGAGTTTCTTTTGACTTCTAGATTGCTACCAGATTTCAATTCTTCCACCACTGTACATGCTGAAAACTGCTGCACAATAGCTGATAAGATCCACTCCAAAACTGAAGTATTCTTTATCCAATTTCCATGAAATTTCTACAGCACTTTCTATCATAAGTGTACAGCATGCACACCAAATTTCAAGCCATTTCAATAAGATTTGATCACTCAAAAGCAGACTTGATCTCAGCTAGCTCAGATTCTCAATGTTGGACAGATTTCAAGCAATTGAGCTATACTTGTTCAATTTGAACCAAACTTGAAATCAACTTGATTGAATGCATTCACAAGACATATATCCATTCAATCCACTTAATAAATGTTATCTTATGAACTTATCCAACCCAAAACAATCCAAACTTGATTACTAAGCATTTAATCCATTCAAACATCTTATAGCAAGCAACATTGCATATATATCCAATTCAATCAACTCATGTGCACACAAACGAATGTGATCAAAAAGATATACCATGATTAGCTCATGATCATCTAATTTGCAAGCTTCAACTCATGTAATTGCAAGCCATCAAATAATCCAATAAATCACCACAACTTGAATATTTGCACTTGTATGTTGTAGCACTTGGACTTCACTTATTTGACTTGGCATTGGGATGAGATAAGCACTAAGCTTCAATATTTGACTCACTTAATTAAATCAAGTCTCCAATGCCGATGGTACTTACACACATTCATCCACTTTTTGATGGTACCCAAACTAGTTTGGGTCCTCTCAAGTTAGGTGCAACATACTTAGGCATAGCCTTAGTATGAGTAGCGGGATGTTTTGCAATAGCAACCATAGAGGTACCATTACCATCCTTTCTAAGCATAGTATTATCATCAATTGAAATGGGCTTAGAATTATTACCTAGGGGACATGAATGAGCCATGTGTCCCCTTTCCCGGCATAAGAAGCAACTTCTCTTTGATTGAGCCTTTTCTTCCTTGCTCATGTGTTGCTTCTCATTGCCTTGCCTCTTGAAAGTTGCTTGAGCCTTCTTCTCAAGCTTGGTAGGACACTTCGAGGCAAAGTGTCCATCATTCTTGCTCATCATCTTGGCATCTTGGATTTGTATTGGATGCCTTGCTCTTCCACCCCTTCTTGTTTTCTTCTTCTTCATCATCAAGTCACCGTGATGGTTGAACTTGACTTGAGCTTGGGGCTTCTTTGCTTGCTCAACTTGTGGCTTTTGTTGAGGCTTCGCTTGATTCTTCACCAATTGCTTGGTTGGGCACATTGAGGTGAGATGACCCCAAGTGCGGCACTTGAAGCACTTGACATGCTTGAGCCTCTCTTCTTCTTTTATCTTCTTGAGCTTCTCTTTGTTTGGGCAACTATTAGCAAGATGTCCCACTTCATGGCACCGATAGCACATGAAATGAGAGAGCTTTTCTCTCTCTTGCTTTCTTTTGCCCTTCGTCATCTTCTTCTTGAAGCCAAGGCCATATTTGTCACCATACTTTCTTTGCGTCTTCAATATATGCTCAAAGGTGACTTTTGAGTAGTAGCACCTCTCTAACTTGTTGCTCAAATTCTTCACTTCATTTTTGAGCTCATTGTTCTCCTTCAAAAGGTTAGTCTCACAAGACATAGAAGTAGAACAAGCATCTATATGTGAAGAACATGGCATAGATAATAAGTCATCACAAGAGGTGGATACATGTTTCTTGCCTACATCACAAGGGTTAGTAATAATATGTGATTGATCATTTGACCCAAGTGATGAGCTCTCACTAGTTTTAATTTCTTCATTAGAAATCTTCTTAGTGAGAAAAGCATGATCTTTTACCAAGTTGTCATGAGCAACACAAAGTTCCTCATGAACCAATTTTAGCTCCTCATGTGAACAAGTAGTAACATAAAGTAGATGCTTTTGTTGTTCACATGTGGTCTTTAGAAATGAGTTTTCATTTTTCAATTTATTTGTTTTTGCTAGCTCATTTCTTAAAGCTTTTGAGAGTTTGCATACAAGATCAAAATTTGGACCATCACAATCAATAATCACATCACCAATAGATACCTTAGTGTCATCATGTGACATGAAGCAATGTGGTGATGTAGTAGATGAGCTTGTGGAAGCATCACTCTCATAGCCATCATCTTCATCATCAAGTGTGCATGAGGTAGCATCATCATTTGCATCACTTGTGGCATCATCATCATCCTTGTCAAGTGATCTTGTAGAATGATCATCATCATCTTCACTTGACCATGAGGTGGAGCAATCCTCCACAACCATGGTGTTGTGGTCATGCTCAACATCCGCATGTGCCTCGAAATTTGGCACAACATCTTCTTTGGAGATCATCCCATATTTCTCATTGAGAAATACCCAAATCTCATGGGCGGACTTCATGTCCATGATCTCACCAAATATATTATCTTTCATGGATGAATAGAAGATGTTAGTAGCTTGGCAATCGAGATGTAGGCATTTCTTTTGCGCTTGAGTTGCAACCTTTTTATCAATTGCACAAGAAAAGCCCACATCTACAATCCACCACATTTGAGGAGAAATAAACTTAAAATTGCATTGCATCCAATTTCTCCACCGTGCAAAGTGTGTGCCATCAAAAATGTGTGGACACTCAACATCTAGCCCATAAGCCGCCATCCTCTCGGGTCGGTGAAGACCACAAACGAGAGACCTAGCTCTGATACCACTTGAAGGGTCGAGATGGCGGACTAGAGGGGGGGTGAATAGTCCTTTCTAAAAAATAACGCACCGGCTAACCGAAACAAATACGGAATTAAAACTATCGGTCTAGCCAAGACTACACCCCTCTATCTAAGTTCTCTAGCACCTTGAAAAAGATCCTAAACAAGCAAACAAGGTGCTACCTTAGCAAGAGCTCACCTAATCAATTCTAGGAGCAAGGTCACACAAACCTATGCAACTAGTACTTTGCAAACCGAGGGAGCTCCTACACAAACTAGTGAGGCAAAGCGCACAAAGCCTAAGCTCACTAGCAAGCTCAATAACAAGGCAACTAATGCCAAATTAGAGAGCGCAACTTACTTAGCTACACAAACTAAGCAATGTGACTAACAGGGTTACACAAACCAAATTAGTCATGCAAGGGAACTACTTCTAGCTACACAAGCAAGAAGGTAACTAGCAAGCTACACAAGCTAACTAATTACAAGAGCAACTACACAAGCACAAATATAAGAATGTAAATACAAGCTTGTGTTAGGGACTTGCAAACCAACGGGAAGAACAAAGTTGACACGATGATTTTCTCCCGAGGTTCACTTGGTTGCCACCAAGCTACGTCCACGTTGTGTCGACCAACACTTGGTGGTTCGGCGGCTAAGAGGTGTTACACGAACCTCGTCCCCACTAGGACACCGCAAGAACCTACCCACAAGTGAGGTAGCTCAATGACACGCACGATCCAATAGAGTTGCTCTTCGCGATCCCCGCGGGGTGAGCACCGTACCCCTCACAATCTCTTCTCCGGAGCACCGCACAATCTCCTTGCGTGCTTCAACGGAGTCACAAGCCACCAAGCCGTCTAGGAGGTGGCAACCTCCAAGAGTAACAAGCACCAACGGCTTGCAACACGAACACCTAGTGCCACTCGATGCAATCTCTCAATGCAACGCACTAGAATCGCTCACTCACACAATCGGATGATCACTATCAAGCATATGTGAGTTAGAGGCTTTACTAGCACTCCCCATGCATGGACACTAAGTCCCAAGGGTGCTCAACACCAGCCAAGGCCGGCCACCACTTCTATTTATAGCCCTAAGGGCTAAACTAGCCGTTGCCCCTTCACTGGGCAAAAGTCGTGAGCACCGGACTCACTATAGGTAGCACCGGACGCTGGAACAGTGCGTCCTGTGCTCCAAAAACAGCCACGTGTCACTAGCCGTTTGAACTTGACCGTTGCCGCCAATGGCTAGCACACGCACGCGCGTCTGGAACAGTAGCACCGGACGCTCTGCTGCTTCACACCGGACGCGCCCTGTGCGCACCGGACTCGCACGCAGAGAGCAACGCAAACTTGCAGCAGCACCGGACTCTCAGCGTCCTGTGACACCGGACTGTCCTGTGCGCACAGGACTCTCAGCGTCCTGTGCCACCGGACTGTCCTGTGCGCACCGGGCTCTCAGCGTCCTGTGCCTGCAGTTCAACTTGTTAGGTTGCTAACTTCTAGCTTCGAACTCCAAATTCGATGATCTTGGACATTTTGGAAAGCTTACTTAGAGTACTATCCAATATAAATGAATACTCAATCCAAATCAAAATGGATCAAAGCAGTATTCCAATCTAAAAGCCATCCTAATGTCCGGAGAACACTAAAAGACTTCTCTCTCTTCTCCAAGTTGAACAAAATCAACTTCAACACCTTCTCCTTTGCAAATGTGCCAACACCACCATGTGTAAGTGTGTTAGCATTTTCACAAATAATTTCCCAAAGGAGTTAGCCTCTCAACTTGCCACGCCACTCGATCCTAACACGTATGCAAAGTTAGATCGCTCAAGTGGCACTAGATGACCGATATGCAAACAAGTTTGCCCCTCTTGATAGTACGGCCATCTATCCTAAATCCGGTCATAAACTTCTCTACACACCTATGACCGGTGAAATGGAAAAGCCCTAGGTTATACCTTTGCCTTGCGCTTTCCATTCCATCTCCTCCAATGTTGATGCAACACATGCACCAACCAATCACCAAATGATATGATCCACTTCATATCATCACGCGACCGTATTGGTTCATTGATCTTGACCTCACTTGCTCTTCACCGTTGCCTCGGTCCATCGGCGCCAAGTCTTGCTCAAGCTTCACCGTCACACGCGGTCCCTCGCTTCAAAGCCTCCGACGTGCCCTTCACTCTTGCAACCGGTCCATCAAGCCAAGCCTCATCTTGATCTTCTCCACCTTGGTCACATGACTCCATGTTATGTCTCATATGCAATGAGCTCCTCCATCATCACATCATCACCTGTGGACTAATCTCCTGTGTATCTCACATAAACACTATTAGTCCACCTAAGTTGTCACTCAATTACCAAAACCAAACAAGGACCTTTCAGACGCACCAGATGGAACTCCTAGATGACATGTGTCATATGGAATCTCACTTCGGTCTGTTTAGAGACAGTGTTAGTTTCGGTGCAAGATAGGTGCACGGTTTGCACCTAATGCACCATAGGATAAGAAACCGTTTTGTTCGCACCCGATGGTACTCCTAGGTCAAGAGGCTCAAGTGAAAGCTCGGTTTGGTCTGTTTGGACATAGTGGTAATCTTGATGCAAGATAGATGCACGGTTTCCATGGAAAATACAATATGCTCAGAAATCAATTAGGACGCACCTGATATAACTCCTTGATGATGTGTGTCATATGGAATCTTACTTCGGTTCGTTTAGAGATAGTGTTAGTTTTGGTAGAAGATATGTGCACGGTTTACGCCTAATGCACCATAGGCTAAGAAACCATTTTAGACGCACCCGATGGTACTCATAGTTGAAGAGGCTCAAGTGGAGGCTCGATTTGGTCTGTTCGGATATAGTGCTAATCGTGATGCAAGATAGTTGCACAGTTTGCATCGAACGTACCATATGTTATGAAATCAATTTGGACGCACCCAATGGAACTCCTAGATGACGTGTGTCATATGGAATCTCGCTTCGGTCTGTTTGGAGACAATGTTTGTTTCGGTTCAAGATAGGTGCATAGTTTGTGCCTAATGCACCATAGTCTAAGAAACCATTTTTGACACACCTGTTTGTACTCCTAGATGAAGAGGCTCAAGTGGAAGCTCGGTTTGGTCTGTTTGGAGATAGTGCTAATCTTGATGCAAGATAGATGCACGGTTTGCATGGAACATACCATATGCTTAGAAATAAATTTGGATGCACCCGATGGAACTCCTTGATGACGTGTGTCATATGGAATATCACTTTGGTCTATTTAGAAATAGTGTTAGTTTCGGTGCAAGATATGTGCATGGTTTGCGCCTAATGCACCATAGTCTAAGAAACCATTCTGGAAGCACTTGTTGGTACTTTGGTGAAGAGGCTCAAGTGGAAGCTCGGTTTGATCTATTTGGAGATAGTGCTAATCTGATGCAAGATACGTGCATGATTTGCAAGGAACATACCATATGCTTAGAAATCAATTTGGACGCACCCAATGGAACTCCTAGATGACGTGTGTCATATGGAATCTTGCTTCGGTCCGTTTGTAGACATTGTAAGTTTTAGTGTAAGATAGGTGCACAGTTTGCGCCTAATGCACTATAGTCTAAGAAACCATTTTGGACGCACTATTTGGTACTCTTGGGTGAAGAGGCTCAAGTGGAAGCTTGGTTCGGTCAGTTTGGAGATAGTGCTAATCCTTATGCAAGGTAGGTGCATGGTTTGCATGGAACATACCATATGCTTGGAAATGAATTTGGATGCACCCAATGGAACTCCTTGACAACGTGTGTCATATGGAATCTCGCTTCGGTCCATTTGGAGACATTGTTAGTTTCGGTGCAAGATAGGTGCACAGTTTGCACCTAATGCACCATAGTCTAAGAAACCAATTTGGACGCACTTGTTGGTACTCCTAGGTGAAGGGGCTCAAGTGGATGCTCGGTTCGGTCTGTTTGGAGATAGTGCTAATCTGGATGCAAGATAGGTGCACAGATTGCATGGAACATACCATATGCTTGGAAATCAATTTGGATGCACCCGATGGAACTCCTTGATGACGTGTGTCATATGGAATCTCACATTCGTCTATTTAGAAACTGTGTTAGTTTTGGTGCAAGATATGTGCATGGTTTGCGCCTAATGCACCATAGTCTAAGAAACCATTTTAGAAGCACCTGTTGGTACTTCGGTGAAGAGGCTCAAGTGGAAGCTCGGTTTGATCTATTTGGAGATAGTGCTAATCTGATGCAAGATAGGTGCATGATTTGCAAATTACATACCATATGCTTAGAAATCAATTTGGACGCACCCAATGGAACTCCTAGTTGACGTGTGTCATATGGAATCTTGCTTCGGTCCGTTTGTAGACATTGTAAGTTCTAGTGCAAGATAGGTGCATAGTTTGCGCCTAATGCACCATAGTCTAAGAAACCATTTTGGACGCACAAGTTGGTACTCTGGGGTGAAGAGGCTCAAGTGGAAGCTTGGTTCGGTCAGTTTGGAGATAGTGCTAATCCTTATGCAAGGGAGGTGCATGGTTTGCATGGAACATACCATATGCTTGGAAATGAATTTGGATGCACTCGATGGAACTCCTTGATGACGTGTGTCATATGGAATCTCGCTTCGGTCCATTTGGAGACATTGTTAGTTTCGGTGCAAGATAGGTGCAAGGTTTGCATATAATGCAGCATAGGCTAAGAAACTATTTTGGACGCACCCGATGGTACTCCTTGGTAAAAGGCCCAAGTGAAAGCTTAGTTTGGTCTATTTGGAGATAGTGCTAATCTTGATGCAAGATAGATGCACGGTCTGCATAGAACGTACCATATGCTTAGAAATTAATTTGGACACACCCGATAGAACTCCTTGATGACGTGTGTCATATGGAATCTCGCTTTGGTGTGCTTAGAGATAGTATTAGTTTTGGTGCAAGATATGTGCACGGTTTGCGCCTAATGCACAAATGTCTACGAAACCATTTTGGAAGCACCTGTTGGTACTCCTAGGTGAAGAGGCTCAAGTGGAGGCTCAGTTTGATCTGTTTAGAGATAGTGCTATTTTTGATGTAAGATAGGTGCACGATTTGCATGGAACATACCATATGCTCAGAAATCAATTTGGACGCACCAGGTGGAACACCTAGATGACATGTCATATAGAATCTCACTTCGGTCCGTTTAGAGACAGTGTTATTTTTAGTGCAAGATAGGTGCACAGTTTGCACCTACCATAGGATAAGAAACCATTTTGGACACACCCGATGGTACTCCTAGATCAAGGGGCTCAAGTGAAAGCTCGATTTGGTCTCTTTGGAGATAGTGCAAATCTTGATGCGAGATAGATGCACGGTTTGCATGGAACATACGATATGCTCAGAAACCAATTAGGACGCACCTGATATAACTCCTTGACGATTTGTGTCATATGGAATCTTGCTTCGGTTCGTTTAGAGATAGTGTTAGTTTTGGTAGAAGATATGTGCACGGTTTACGCCTAATGCACCATAGGCTAAGAAACCATTTTAGACGCACCCGATGGTACTCGTAGTTGAAGAGGCTCAAGTGGAGGCTCGATTTGGTCTGTTCGGATATAGTGCTAATCTTGATGCAAGATAGTTGCACAGTTTGCATGGAACGTACCATATGTTATGAAATCAATTTGGACGCACCCAATGGAACTCCTAGATGACGTGTGTCATATGAAATCTCGCTTCGGTCTCTTTGGAGACAATGTTAGTTTTGGTGCAAGATAGGTGCATAGTTTGTGCCTAATGCACCATAGTCTAAGAAACGATTTTTGAGGCACCTATTCGTTATCCTAGATGAAGAAGCTCAAGTGGAAGCTCGGTTCGGTCTGTTTGGGGATAGTGCTAATCTTGATGCAAGATAGGTGCACGGTTTGCATGGAACATACCATATGCTTGGAAATCAAATTGAATGCACCCAATGGAACTCCTTGATGACGTGTGTCATATGGAATCTCACTTTCGGTGCAAGATATGTGCATGGTTTGCGCCTAATGCACCATAGTCTAAGAAACCATTTTGGAAGCACCTGTTGGTACTACGGTGAAGAGGCTCAAGTCGAAGCTCGATGTGATCTATTTGGAGATAGTGCTAATCTGATGCAAGATAGGTGCATGATTTGGAAGGAACATACCATATGCTTAGAAATCAATTTGTGTGCACCCAATGGAACTCCTAGTTGACGTGTGTCATATGGAATCTTGCTTTGGTCCATTTGTAGACATTGTAAGTTTTAGTGCAAGATAGGTGCATAGTTTGCGCCTAATGCACCATAGTCTAAGAAACCATTTTGGACGCACAAGTTGGTACCCTTGGGTGAAGAGGCTCAAGTGGAAGCTTGGTTCGGTAAGTTTGGAGATAGTGCTAATCCTTATGCTAGGTAGGTGCATGGTTTGCATGGAACATACCATATGCTTGGAAATCAATTTGGATGCACCCGATGGAACTCCTCGATGACATGTGTTCATATGGAATCTCGCTTCGGTCCATTTGGAGACATTGTTAGTTTCGGTGCAAGATAGGTGCAAGGTTTGCATATAATGCAGCATAGGCTAAGAAACCATTTTCGATGCACCCGATGGTACTCCTTGGTAAAAGGCTCAAGTGAAAGCTCAGTTTGGTCTATTTGGAGATAGTGCTAATCTTGACGCAAGATAGATGCACAGTCTGCATGGAACGTACCATATGCTTAGAAATTAATTTGGACACACCCGATAGAACTCCTCTTGATGACGTGTGTCATATGGAATCTCGCTTTGGTGTGCTTAGAGACAGTATTAGTTTCGGTGCAAGATATGTGCACGTTGCGCCTAATGCACCAAAGTCTAAGAAACCATTTTGGAAGCACCTGTTGGTACTCCTAGGTGAAGAGGCTCAAGTGGAGGCTCAGTTCGGTCTGTTTAGAGATAGTGCTAATCTTGATGCAAGATAGGTGCACCATATGCTCAAAAATCAATTTGGACGCACCAGATGGAACTCCTAGATGACATGTGTCATATGGAATCTCACTTCGGTCCGTTTAGAGACAGTGTTAGTTTCGGTGCAAGATAGGTGCACGGTTTGCACCTAATGCACCATAGGATAAGAAACCATTTTGTTCGCACCCAATGGTACTCCTAGGTCAAGGGGCTCAAGTGAAAGCTCTGTTTGGTCTATTTGTACATAGTGCTAATCTTGATGCAAGATAGATGCACGGTTTCCATGGAATACACAATATGCTCAGAAATCAATTAGGACGCACCTGATATTACTCCTTGATGATGTGTGTCATATGGAATCTTGCTTCGGTTCGTTTAGAGATAGTGTTAGTTTTGGTAGAAGATATGTGCACGGTTTACGCCTAATGCACCATAGGCTAAGAAACCATTTTAGACGCACCCGATGGTACTCATAGTTGAAGAGGCTCAAGTGGACGCTCGATTTGGCCTGTTCGGATATAGTGCTAATCGTGATGCAAGATAGTTGCACAGTTTGCATCGAACGTACCATATGTTATGAAATCAATTTGGACGCACCCAATGGAACTCCTAGATGATGTGTGTCATATGGAATCTCGCTTCGGTCTGTTTGGAGACAATGTTAGTTTCGGTGCAAGATAGGTGCATAGTTTGTGCCTAATGCACCATAGTCTAAGAAACCATTTTTGACGCACCTGTTCGTACTCCTAGATGAAGAAGCTCAAGTGGAAGCTCGGTTCGGTCTGTTTGGAGATAGCGCTAATCTTGATGCAAGATAGGTGCACGGTTTGCATGGAACATACCATATGCTTGGAAATCAATTTGGATGCACCCGACGGAACTCCTTGATGACGTGTGTCATATGGAATCTCACTTTGGTCTGTTTAGAAATAGTGTTAGTTTCGGTGCAAGATATGTGCATGGTTTGCACCTAATGCACCATAGTCTAAGAAACCATTCTGGAAGCACTTGTTGGTACTTCGGTGAAGAGGCTCAAGTGGAAGCTCGGTTTGATCTATTTGGAGATAGTGCTAATCTTGATGCAAGATACGTGCATGATTTGCAAGGAACATACCATATGCTTAGAAATCAATTTGGACGCACCCAATGGAACTCCTAGATGACGTGTGTCATATGGAATCTTGCTTCGGTCCGTTGGTAGACATTGTAAGTTTTAGTGTAAGATAGGTGCACAGTTTGCGCCTAATGCACTATAGTCTAAGAAACCATTTTGGACGCACTATTTGGTACTCTTGGGTGAAAAGGCTCAAGTGGAAGCTTGGTTCGGTCAGTTTGGAGATAGTGCTAATCCTTATGCAAGGTAGGTGCATGGTTTGCATGGAACATACCATATGCTTGGAAATCAATTTGGATGCACCCAATGGAACTCCTTGACAACGTGTGTCATATGGATCTCGCTTCGGTCCATTTGGAGACATTGTTAGTTTTGGTGCAAGATAGGTGCACAGTTTGCACCTAATGCACCATAGTCTAAGAAACCAATTTGGACGCACTTGTTGGTACTCCTAGGTGAAGGGGCTCCAGTGGATGCTCGGTTCGGTCTGTTTGGAGATAGTGCTAATCTGGATGCAAGATAGGTGCACGGTTTGCATGGAACATACCATATGCTTGGAAATCAATTTGGATGCACCCGATGGAACTCCTTGATGACGTGTGTCATATGGAATCTTGCTTTGGTCTATTTAAAAATAGTGTTAGTTTTGGTGCAAGATATGTGCATGGTTTGCGCCTAATGCACCATAGTCTAACAAACCATTTTGGAAGCACCTGTGGGTACTTCGGTGAAGAGGCTCAAGTGGAAGCTCGGTTTGATCTGTTTGGAGATAGTGCTAATCTTGATGCAAGATAGGTGCATGATTTGCAAGGAACATACCATATGATTAGAAATCAATTTGGACGCACCCAATGGAACTCCTAGATGACGTGTCTCATATGGTATCTTGCTTTGGTCCGTTTGTAGACAATGTAAGTTTTAGTGCAAGATAGGTGCACAATTTGCGCCTAATGCACTATAGTCTAAGAAACCATTTTGGACGCACTATTTGGTACTCTTGGGTGAAGAGGCTCAAGTGGAAGCTTGGTTCGGTCAGTTTGGAGATAGTGCTAATCCTTATGCAAGGTAGGTGCATGGTTTGCATGGAACATACCATATGCTTGGAAATCAATTTGGATGTACCCGATGAAACTCCTTGACAACGTGTGTCATATGGAATCTCGCTTCGGTCCATTTGGAGACATTGTTAGTTTCGGTGCAAGATAGGTGCAAGGTTTGCACATAATGCAGCATAGACAAAGAAACCATTTTGGATGCACCAGATGGTACTCCTAGGTAAAAGGCTCAAGTGAAAGCTCAATTTGGTCTATTTGGCGATAGTACTAATCTTGATGCAAGATAGATGCATGGTCTGCATGGAATGTACCATATGCTTAGAAATTAATTTGGACACACCCGATAGAACTCCTTGATGACGTGTGTCATATGGAATCTCTCTTTGGTGTGCTTAGAGATAGTATTAGTTTCGGTGCAAGATATGTGCACGGTTTTCACCTAATGCACCAAAGTCTAAGAAACCGTTTTGGAAGCTCCTGTAGGTAGTCCTCGGTGAAGAGGCTCAAGTGGAGGCTCGGTTCGGTCTATTTAGAGATAGTGCTAGTCTTGATGCAAGATAGGTGCACGATTTGCATGGAACATAACATATGCTTGGAAATCAATTTGGATGCACCCGATGGAACTCCTTGATGACGTGTGTCATTTGGAATGTTGCTTCGGTCCATTTGGAGGCATTGTTAGTTTCGGTGCAAGATAAGTGCACAGTTTGCACCTAATGCACCATAGTCTTAGAAACCATTTTGGACGCACTTGTTGGTACTCCTAGGTGAAGGGGCTCAAGTGGATGCTCGGTGTGGTCTGTATGAAGATAGTGCTAATCTTGATGCAAGATAGATGTATGGTTTGCATGGAACATACGATATGCTTAGAAACCAATTAGGACGCACCTGATATAACTCCTTGATGATTTGTGTCATATGGAATCTTACTTCGGTTCGTTTAGAGACAATGTTAGTTTTGGTAGAAGATATGTGCACGGTTTACGCCTAATGCACCATAGGCTAAGAAACCATTTTAGACGCACCCGATGGTATTCGTAGTTGAAGAGGCTCAAGTGGAGGCTCGATTTGTTCTGTTCGGATATAGTGCTAATCTTGATGCGAGATAGTTGCACACTTTGCATGCAACATACCATATGTTAAGAAATCAATTTGGACGCACCCAATGGAACTCCTAGATGACGTGTGTCATATGGAATCTCGCTTCGGTCTGTTTGGAGACAATGTTAGTTTCAGTGCAAGATAGGTGCATAGTTTGTACGTAACGCACCATAGTCTAAGAAACCATTTTTGACACATCTGTTTGTACTCCTAGATGAAGAGGCTCAAGTGGAAGCTCGGTTCGGTCAGTTTGGAGATAATGCTAATCTTGATGCAAGATAGGTGCACGGTTTGCATGGAACATACCATATGCTTGGAAATCAATTTAGATGCACCCGATGGAACTCCTTGATGACGTGTGTCATATGGAATCTCACTTTGGTCTGTTTAGAAATAGTGTTAATTTCAGTGCAAGATATGTGCATGGTTTGTGCCTAATGAACCATAGTCTAAGAAACCATTTTGGAAGCACCTGTTGGTACTTCGGTGAAGAGGCTCAAGTGGAAGCTCGGTTTGATCTGTATGGAGATAGTGCTAATCTTGATGCAAGATAGGTGCATGATTTGCATGGAACATACCATATGCTTAGAAATCAATTTGGACGCACCCAATGGAACTCCTAGATGACGTGTGTCATATGGAATCTTGCTTCGATCTTTTTTTAGACATTGTAAGTTTTAGTGCAAGATAGGTGCACTGTTTGCGCCTAATGCACTATAGTCTAAGAAACCATTTTGGATGCACTATTTGATACTCTTGGGTGAAGAGGCTCAAGTGGAAGCTTGGTTCGGACAGTTTGGAGATAGTGCTAATCCTTATGCAAGGTAGGTGCATGGTTTTCATGGAACATACCATATGCTTGGAAATCAATTTGGATGCACCCGATGGAACTCCTTGAAGACGTGTCATATGCAATCTCGCTTCGTTCTGTTTGGAGACAATGTTAGTTTCTATGTAAGATAGGTGCATAGTTTGTGCCTAATGCACCATAGTCTAAGAAACCATTTTTGACACACCTATTTGTACTCCTAGATGAAGAGGCTCAAGTGGAAGCTTGGTTCGGTCAGTTTGGAGATAGTGCTAATCCTTATGCAAGGTGGGTGCATGGTTTTTATAGAACATACCATATGCTTGCAAATCAATTTAGATGCACCCGATGGAACTCCTTGACGACGTGTGTCATATGGAATCTCGCTTCGGTCCATTTGGAGACATTGTTAGTTTCGGTGCAAGATAGGTGCACAGTTTGCACCTAATGCACCATAGTCTAAGAAACCATTTTGGACGCACTTGTTGGTACTCCTAGGTGAAGGGGCTCAAGTGGATGCTCGGTTCGGTCTGTTTGGAGATAGTGCTAATCTTGATGCAAGATAGGTGCATGGTTTGCATGGAATATACCAAATGCTTGAAAATCAATCTGGACGCACATGATGGAACTCCTAGATGACGTGTATCATACAAAATCTTGCTTTGGTCTGTTTGGAGACAGTGTTAGTTTCGGTGCAAGATAGGTGCAAGGTTTGCACATAATGCAGCATAGGCTAAGAAACCATTTTGGACGCACCCGATGGTACTCCTAGGTAAAAGGCTCAATTGAAAGCTCGATTTGGTCTATTTGGAGATTGTGCTAATCTTGATGCAAGATAGATGCACGGTCTGCATAGAACGTACCATATGCATAGAAATTGATTTGGACACACCCGATAGAAGTCCTTGATGACGTGTGTCATATGGAATATCGCTTTGGTGTGTTTAGAGATAGTATTAGTTTCGGTGCAAGATATGTGCACGGTTTGCGCCTAATGCACCAAAGTCTAAGAAACCATTTTGGAAGCTCCTATTGGTACTCCTAGGTGAAGAGGCTCAAGTGGAGGCTCGGTTCGGTCTGTTTAGAGATAGTGCTAGTCTTGATGCAAGATAGGTGCACGATTTGCATAGAACATACCATATGCTTGGAAATCAATTTGGATGCACCCGATGGAACTCCTTGATGACGTGTGTCATTTAGAATCTTGCTTCGGTCCATTTGGAGACATTGTTAGTTACGGTGCATGATAGGTGCACAGTTTGCACCTAATGCACCATAGTCTAAGGAACCATTTTGGACACACTTGTTGGTACTCCTAGGTGAAGGGGCTCAAGTGGATGCTCGGTTCGGTCTGTTTGGAGATAGTGCTAATCTTGATGCAAGATAGATGCATGGTTTGCATGGAACATACGATATGCTTAGAAATCAATTAGGATGCACCTGATATAACTCCTTGATGATTTGTGTCATATGGAATCTTGCTTCGGTTCGTTTAGAGACAGTGTTAGTTTTGGTAGAAGATCTGTGCACGGTTTACGCCTTATGCACCGTAGGCTAAGAAACCATTTTAGACACACCCGATGGTACTCGTAGTTGAAGAGGCTCAACTAGAGGCTCGATTTGTTCTATTCGGATATAGTGCTAATCTTGATGCAAGATAGCTGCACAGTTTGCATGCAACGTACCATATGTTAAGAAATCAATTTGGACGCACCCAATGGAACTCCTAGATGACGTGTGTCATATGGAATCTCGCTTCGATCTGTTTGGAGACAATGTTAGTTTCGGTGCAAGATAGGTGCATAGTTTGTGCCTAATGCACCATAGTCTAAGAAACCATTTTTGACACACCTATTTGTACTCCTAGATGAAGAGGCTCAAGTGGAAGCTCGGTTCGGTCTGTTTGGAGATAGTGCTAATCTTGATGCGAGATAGGTGCACGGTTTGCATGGAACATACCATATGCTTGGAAATCAATTTGAATGCACCCGATGGAACTCCTTGATGACATGTGTCATATTGTTAGACTCTTTGGATCGTTCTAGTGTATAGATCAGTGGGTGTTTACTTTATATTTAGGATAAACAACTTGGAATGTCATGGATCCGGGGAGAAAGAGAGAATACGACGGTGAACCATACCTTCGAGTCGGTAGAGAGGGTCGTGTTCGAGGCAGTGGCGGCGGCGGCGGACTTCCCGTCGCTGGCAGTGACTCCCCTCGATCGGTCTAGGGTTAGGTGTGGCTAGTGGCACTGTTGTGACGAACCTCGTCCTTTGTGCCCTAGCCCCCACCCTCTCTTTATACACTGCGCGACAGGGGCCCACTAGCCCATAGAGGACTGAATGTCCCCGATCAGGACGTGGTCAAGGGTCCGGCCCAGTCTTTGGACTTGGGCCGGTAGAGATCAACCTAACATTCTCCCCCTTGATCTCAACTTTTACTTTAACTTTTAAACTTTGACTTTAACACTTTTCCTTCTACTCGTTCCATCACAGATGAGTGCATAGAGCATGTTTCATCATCACGGTCTTTCGCCGATAGACTTGACAGCTACAATGCATGTCTCTGATCTGAAATAGTAACTTTAACTTTGGGCCCTTTGTTGTCCGGAAATCATAGGCTTTACCATAAACCCATGTCGACTATGCGTTCTTTGAACACACTGGGTGGTAAGCCTTTGGTGAGTGGATCCATGAGCACTCGCTCAATACTTTTAATATGATTCCAGACTGCCTCCATTACAACGTGTAACTTTGTGTCAATGTGTTTGGCAGCACACTTGACTCGTTGTCATAGGAGTGAAATACTTGAATGGTTATTGCTGTTGACAACCATTATCGATTCCGGGTATAGGTTTTCTTAACCATTTCGCCTGCCTTTTAAGCCTCATAATCAACTATACTGTAGGTATGCATCCGTGATGACACCATAACTGTTTCTTTGGAGCTTTTCCACAATAAAACTCCAATTGCGAGCGTTAGCTACTATGTGGGTTTCACCAAACATCTCGCCTAAATTTAAACATTGTACTCACAACTATTTGAA
>NC_012875.2:21385428-21411184 GCF_000003195.3 Sorghum bicolor | reverse complement strand
TATAACTCTCAGTGTGCGAGCGAGAGCGTGTGTGTGTGTCTCACAATATCTCTCGCATAAATATACACATGCGCACTCACATTTATGAGAGAGTGCGTGTTCTTTTTCTTTCGATGTGACGCATAATTGTGTGTGTCAGTGTGAGAGACTTTGTAAATCTCTTTATAGATCTATATATAGAGAGAGAGATTGAGACAACGCTTGCGAGATATAGAGAATATGTGAGAGAGAGTTTATATATATATATATATATATATATATATAGATAAAGCTCTAGGCACATCTATGTTCTTTTTCACACACATATAAACACTTATACATATATATATATATATATATATATATATATATATATATATATATATATATATATATATATATATATGCATGCTTTATTTCTTCAGAACCTTTTCCAAGCATGCACTTGCAACATCTTTAATACCCCTTTCTTTTATCTCGGCAAGTTCCAGTTTCTAGAACGGAAGACACTTTACCGAGATTATACTTATTGAAACTTGAGGACAATAACTTCTTTACTTTAGACCAACATTACTACTAGTAAGTAAGATGTCGCCCACATATGGGATCAAGAAAATTTCCACTCTTAGACTTTGCATAACTGCTATTGTCCCTCTCATTATCTTTAAAACCCAAACTTTTCTCATTGACTTTTTAACTTTCAATACTATTATCTAGAGCCTCGCTCTAAATCATAAATAGATTACTTTAGGTGGCATCTCTTATGTTCTTTACATCCATGACAAAACCAATAGTTTGTGCCATGTATGCTTTTCGTATAAATCCCCATTAAGGTGCCATCTTTACATTCATCTATGGTAACTCTGAATCGTAGTGTGCCACTAATATTCATTGTAACCTGTTCATTTCTTTTGCCACTATATGTTTCTATATTCCCCTTTGGAGACACGCTTTATCTTGTAGACCCATTACAGTCTACTGTTTTGGCTCCATTAGGAACTTCTAAGTCCCGAAACACCGTTGGTACTTATTTCTTTCATCTCATCCTCCATAGCTTTTTGCTATTTGGATGAGAGAGTGCCTCTCATGACTTATTCAAATGAGATGGGATCACTCTCTATGTGAGTCTCTTTACTAGCGTATACTTTATAGTCAATACTGACTTTTCTACGGGCACTTCTTTCATGTGGGACTGTTGTTGGTCTTTTATTGCCAAGAGGCAATTGATTCTATAGGCTCCTGTATAACAAGATCCTTGTTTACATTGTACAACTTTGAAGAGCCAACAACGGGTGTTGTATTAGTCATACAACATCAACATGGTATTAAGCAATTTATCGATCTTGAATCATTGGAGTGAGCACGTAGTCCCACTTCTCTTCAAGTCTTTAGATCTATACATACCATGCTCCCCCAGATTACGCCGTCTTTAACTTTCTTATTTGGGTTTAATCTGTTGAAACTTCATATGGTCACTTTAAGCACCATCTTTGTACTTTGTCTACTTAGGGGTATCGTTATTATGACCGTTGTACTCCCTCAACGATCATATTCATCATTTATAGATCACCTTTATCACTTTTACCCTCAATGCATACCATACATTAGGGAATGGGGAGTATCTTTCAATCCTCCCCCTCGAAATGTGGCATGAACTTTATTGCCATAATTTCGAAACCATGAGTTACTCTTGAGAATGAGGAAACTTTGAATGCTTACTCATTCACATGATTGTGTCATGTAAAACTGAGTTATTTCTTAAATATTTTGGGAGTACACTTTCCTCATTTCATTTCAAGAACTTCAACATAGTCCTTCAGTACTTTTGCAAGTCATACTTGCACGTCACTCTTATCTTTTGGTTCATATGTAACTTTCTTTTTCCTGCCATGCAGGATGAGTACTATGCCAAAACTTTTCCCGCCTTGCTAGATGACTCCCTATAAGGGACATAAATGCCATAACTGACTTTCAACATTTTCAATCAGAAATAAATCCGAAAACTCTTTTAACACACATGTTTAATCCAACATTGGTCAAAATTAAACATGCATAAAACTTTTACAACTCTCATCAGTGAAACTGAAGGCAAAACTCTTTTACATAGAGGGTACATAAAAGTTAAACTAAACTTTTATTGCTCTATCTTCTTTCTTGGACCAATGTCCCTGAATACCTTTCTTTTCAAGCCATTCTTTAAGGAGAACACTGTCCCTTATATAATGGCATTCTTTCATGCAGACTTGCACTTTTCACCTTTGAGTCACAAGTACCCAGTTCTTTCCTTTGCTACCTTCAAGAATGAAAGCATGGAGATCCTTTTCTGAAACACGTTCAACAAATGATCAATAATAATGAGCATGAAAATAACCCTACATTGGTCTGGTTAAAGACATGCACATTAAAATTTTAAATCTTTCCTTTTATATTCTAAATCATCTTTGGGCAGAAATAGAATAAATCATCATTCTACATCAATTCTAAAACACCTTTGGGTAGAAATAGAATTAATGCATATAACTGATAAGCAATGTCATGATTCTATCTTGGTTTCACTCTTGCTGAAGTCAACAAGGTAAAGTTTATTTTTCAACCGACCCGTAAAGACAATAGAGGCATCCTCCCGCTTGAAGACTTCCACACCCTTATCGTAAAGAGACAATTGTATCCCATTTCACATAGTTGAGAAACGGATAGCAAATTGTAACTCAACGAATCAACATGTAAGACATTTGAAATAGAATGATCAAGTGATATAGCTACTTTACCAAGACCTATCACTTCCCCTTTTGAGTTATCACCAAACACAATGTTGTCATTGGAATTTGTTGTTGGGGAATATGATGAGAACATACTCCTTTCTCCGGTCATATGATTTGTACAGCCGCTATCAAGCACCCAACTTGATCCACCGGAGGAGTATGCCTGCAAAACAAGTTTAGTTGCTAGTTTTAGGTCCCCAGTCATTCTTGGGGCCTCTCATGTTAGTCACAAGAATCTTAGGAACCCAAATAGAGGTGTGAAGATAAATATTTCTGTCCTTCCCAATATACTTGGCAATCACTTCCCCTTTGCTGTTGTTTTTCAACACAAAACTAAAGTTCAAGCTTTGTCGAAATATTTGTGCCTTGGGTTGATAACTAAGCTTGCTTGGTGTGCCCCAGATTGAATCTCTTGGCTTTAGAATCTTTTGCTCTTGCTGGTACATATGCTTCTTGGGCTTTTCACTAGCATAGGAAGAATGGATAGCCTTCCCTTTTCTGTGGGGGGCGGCACTGCTGCCCTTGGTTGGCAGTGCTGCTCGGGGCAGCCATGGTGTCACCTTCTGTGCAGGCTGTTCTGTACCCATTTTTTATTTGCTAGTAAATTTCACACACTCATATCCATTTATTACCTTTCTTCCATTTGTCTTGGCCCCTTTCTTGAGACCAAGTCCATCCTTTATATAGGGATGTCTTCCATCCTTGTATTGTGCTTTCTTTGATGGATTCTCCTTGTCACTACTAACTTTGTTGCACTTCTCACTTATCACAACATTTAATCTTGAGATCTCTTTTCTCATTTCACACATGTTCATAAGGTTAGCAACATGAGTATTTTTGTCAATGTTGTGGTAATTTCACATTTTAGACTAGTGGAGGAATTAGAAGTGCCTTTTGTATTAGAGGGCTGTGAGTTGCTCTCCAAAAGAAGATAATATTGCTTCTCAAGTTTGTTGTGCTTTTCCTTTAAGACACAATACTTATCGTTGAGTGCAATATTTGCCTTCTTTGTGAGAGCATGTTCTCTTTGTTCTTCGATCAAGACCTTGGTCAAAGAGTCCACCTCACTTCTCTCCAACACAAGAGCTTCCTTACAAGCAATGTACATATTTTCTTGCTCAAGTAAGTCATCATCTCTTGTTGCTAGCTCAGCTCACACACTTTCTAAATCCTCAAATAGTTTAGTGATGAATATTTTAGTCTTAGGACCTAACTCTCTTGTTATTTGAACAAACTCATCATTGTCACTAAGATCATCATCACTAGAGCTTTCACTAAGTTCACTACTTGATATATCACTAGGGATTGGAGAGGATTTGGATTTAGTTTTTACCTTCTCAACCTTTGCCATGAGACAAATGTGAGTGGAGATATGATCGTCGTCATCGGACATCTTGGAGAAGAGCTTCGGTGTTGAGGAGGATCCTTGAATTGCCACGGTTGCAACTTTCATATCCTCATCACTTGACTCTTTAGTTGAATCCCACTCATGTCCAATGTGTGCCTCTCCCAATTGCTTACTTTTCTTCTTGTATTCATGCTTGCCTTCTCTATTGTTGTCCCTCTTGTAGTTATTCTCCTTCTTCTCATAAGGACACTTGGCAACAAAGTGATCGGTGCTGCCACAATTATAGCAAGTTCTCTTTTTCTTGTTTGGAAACTTTCTTTGGACAACTTTATATCCATTTTGCTTCAGCCCCTTGTGATACTTTCTTATGAATAAAGCCATGTCATCAATTTTCTTAAAATTAGTCCCTTGTGCTTCTTCTTCCTCACTTGAAGATGAGCTTGTGTCCTCTCTTGTTTGCACTTGTTTTGGTTCTTTAGATTGACTAGTTGATGCTTGCTTGCTGTCCTTGATCTTGTTTGAACTTCCTTTCTTGCTTGATTTGTTGGCTTTGAGAGCAACTTCTTTAATCTTCATGCCATCTAGCTTTGCTTGCAGCTCACTGAGCTTCCTTCTTTCATTTGCCTCTTCTCTTTGCATGTCAAAAGTCAACAATCTTCCAAGCACATCATTTGGTGTGAAGTGCTCAAACTTTTTCTTATCTCTAATCAAGGTGACTACGGTCTCATTTCTTGGTGAGTATGCTTCCAACATGATTTTCACCACCTTGTGATCATCAAGCTCTTCACAACCATACCCTCTAATTTTGCCAACCAAGGTCATCAATCTATCAAACATCTCTTGAGGACCTTCTCCATCAATTATCACAAACCTATTTAGCTTAGCCATCAATAGATCAATTTTGGCTCTTCTTACTTTGTCTACACCTTCATGTGCAAGATGCAAGGTGTCCCAAATCTGTTTTGCCACATCAACATTCATCACTCTATTGTACTCATTTCCATCTAGAGCACTAAGGAGAATGCTTGTGGCTTGTCCGTTGAGGTGGACAGCAGCTAGCTCTTCGGGGTTCTCCGGTGCTTGAAATCCACTACACACAATTTCCCAAAGATCGGGGTGAAGACCGATAAGATAAGCCTTCATCAAGTGCTTCCACTTGGAAAAATTTGTCCCATCGAAATGAGGCAACTTCCCGGCGGGCACATTAATGAAAGACTTGCGGTCATGATTAGTCAAGTAAGAATAATTAATGGATACGGCTGAATATTTCTTCTTGTTGCTGCTCCCCTTGTCTTTGTTTCCCTTTTTCTTGTTCTTCTCTTGTTCCTTGGAAACGTGATACGATGCATCATCATCACCATCTTCCGAGCTACTAGATAGCTCACTAGAAGAAGCATCATACGTCTTTCTTTCTTCTTGCTTTGTTCTTGCAGCCCTTCTTTTTGCTCTTTCTTCGCGTATGCACTTTCTTTCTTCTTTTCTTTTCAGCTTCTCATCATGCCTTTGTTGTTCTTCTTTTGCTTTTCTCCTTGCTTCTCTTCTCACTCTTCTTTCTTTATTTCTTTCTTTCCGCATCGGTGGTCTTGTCATCTTTGAGGGTGGCATTACTCGCTGTGGATAGTGACATCTCACTGCCGCTGCTTGCATCCTCGACAAGCACATCATCATCCTTTGGCTCTCAGGCGGATCTTGATTCTCTTCCAACTTCCATACTTCACGCAGTGAAGCGTATCTGAAGTAACGAGGATCTGATACCACTTGTAGGATCTCCTAGAAGTTAAAGAGGCCTAGAGGGGGGTGAATAGGCCTGTAAAAATTCAACTCAAAACTCTATTAGAACAGAGGGTGGCACTGTCGTTCCCAACCACGCTCGGGGACTTGTCGACTACTCTCTATGCTGTGCTCGAAGACTGTGCCGACCACCGAGCACGTTTACGTTCCCAACCACGCTCGGGGACTTGTCCACCGGTCCCTACGCCGTGCTCGGGGACTGTACCGACCACCGAGCACTATACGCTCGGGGACTGGTCGACCAGCCCACTAATTTGAGAATTCGGGGACTGTACCGACCACCGAGCACTATACGCTCGGGGACTGGTCGACCAGCCCACCAATTTGAGAATTCGGGGACTGTACCGACCACCGAGCGTTATATGCTCGGGGACTGGTCGATTAGTCTATTCAATTGCAGACGGACTGGTAAATTCAATTTTTTAGACCTTGCTACAAGGCTCATACTTCGCCTTCCAGCAAGCTCGGGGACTACATCGGTACGATGCATCTGGCGATGCATCTCAGTTTAAGAATTTCTTTGAGGACTTTTCTTTTGACCCTGGCACCACGTGCCTACGTCACCTACTACCAGGCTCGTGGACTAAGTGGGCACACTTCACCTTGCGGTGAATATGCTTGCTTTCTTGAGGTCTATACTTTTCAGAAAAATAAAGTGGGCACACTTCACCAGGAAAAAAATCTTTTTTAATTTAGAGCACCATGCATTCTTCGAACAACCTGCTTCTTCGATGTCACTGTTGATCAACTGTCTTTTGAGTTGGTCAAAATACCGTTGCAACTGTTTAGACGACTTTCCTGTTTATTGAAGACGTCAAGCCTCACTGATCGAAGAAGCTCAAGACGGCGTGTTACATCATAATACATGGTGCTCGGGGACTAGCTGTGGGGGTATAAACCCCTATACCCACATGGGCCTATACGGGCCGCACCATCAGAGGTGGCTCGGCCCACAAGATGAAGACGTGCGGCGCACGACTGGTCGGCGTGCACCGCAAGGCTACGAGATTTTGTACCAAATAGGATACTTTGCTTGTAACTCTGTCCCTTCAGGATATATAAGGAGGGGCAGGGGTCCCCTAGAGGACAGACCACATCATATTCTCTCAACACAAATCAATACAATTAGACGCAGGACGTAGGTATTACGCCAACTCGGCGGCCGAACCTGGATAAAAAGCTTGCCCGTGTCTTGCGTCACCATCGAGTTCGTAGTTTGCGCACCGTCTACCGATAAACTACTACCGTGGGTACACCCCAAGGTAGACTGCTGACCAGCTTTCGTCGACAACCTTCAAATAAAATACAAAGGTGGTACAATTTTGCAGGAAGTAAACTTAGGTGGTGAAGAACACAATCCTGCAAAACAAAGAAGATCCAGTACGAAGACTGGATGTCACAGAAAAGTCTCTCAAGACTAGATCGGGCCACCAAACCCAAGAAGAGTATAACTTGAGAAATAATCTGCAAGAAGAACACAAGACTCAGTGATTTATCCCGTGGTTCAGCTCACCACAAAGGCTTGCCTAGGTCCACGTTGTTGAGGAAGCCACACTAGGCTTAGGCTTGCCACAAAGGCTTGCCCTACCCTCGTTCTCAAGTCAAGAGAGTGAACTCTTGAAGTGAGGGGTAATTTCTTAGCTGCAAAACAAGTTTACAAACCTCCCAAGGCTGCCACACAAGAGGGCAAGCTCATAGGCGACGCCTAGCCGGCAGGAGCAAGCTCCAAGAGTAACAAACCCTAGAACCTCCAACCAAACGTGAACCAAATGCTCTTAGACCTTGGGAATCAGTGGATCTACTCTCCAATCGAGTTTTGCTGCCTTTTCTCTCAAAGATTGATGGTTGAAATCAAAGATTGCTTGAGGAATGGAGGGCAAGGAGGAGAGAGAGAGAGAGAGCTCTGGTCTGTCTGAGCAAGAGATAAGTCGTCTGAGGTCTATGATGACTGTTGTAAGGAGCGTCCAGAGGTAAAGACATCACCTGGGTCCCAACGGTCAGGAGAGGGCGGCACTACCGCCCTGGCCAGAGCAGGTTAAGAAAGAAACTGTTTTGCGTGCTGCTTTTGCTGAGAAAGAGGATGTTGTTTTCTGAAGATGAGCATCTGGTTGCATAGTTGACCAACAATTCTAGAATTCCCCTTTATAGTACGGCTTTTCCTAAACTCAAATAAAGAAAATAAAATAAAGTAACACATCCTTGAGTTTGGATCAGCTCAAACATATTTTCAGAATACCAGCAACCTATACATCATTTCCATAAATTGATCCCCTGCTCTTAACTCGATAAAACTTGTTAGTCTACTAATTTTGTTGTCAATAACACCAAAACCCACAATAGGGCTTGATTGCACTTACACATACCATATGCTTAGAAATCAATTTGGACGCACCCAATGGAACTCCTAGATGACGTGTCATATGGAATCTTGCTTCGGTCTGTTTGTAGACATTGTAAGTTTTAGTGCAAGGTAGGTGCACAGTTTGCGCCTAATGCACTATAGTCTAAGAAATCATTTTGGACGCACTATTTGGTACTCTTGGGTGAAGAGGCTCAAGTGGAAGCTTGGTTCGGTCAGTTTGGAGATAGTTCTAATCCTTATGCAAGGTAGGTGCATGGTTTGCATGGAACATACCATATGCTTGGAAATCAATTTGGATGCACCCGATGGAACTCCTTGACGACGTCTGTCATATGGAATCTCGCTTCGGTCCATTTGGAGACATTGTTAGTTTCGGTGCAAGATAGGTGCACAGTTTGCACCTAATGCACCATAGTCTAAGAAACCATTTTGGACGCACTTGTTGGTACTCCTAGGTGAAGAGGCTCAAGTGGATGCTCGGTTCGGTCTGTTTGGAGATAGTGCTAATCTTGATGCAAGATAGGTCCACAGTTTGCATGGAACATACCAAATGCTTGGAAATCAATCTGGACGCACATGATGGAACTCCTAGATGACGTGTGTCATACAAAATCTTGCTTTGCTCTGTTTGGAGACAGTGTTAGTTTCGGTGCAAGGTTTGCACATAATGCAGCATAGGCTAAGAAACCATTTTGGACGAACCCGATGGTACTCCTAGGTAAAAGGCTCAAGTGAAAGCTCGATTTTGTCTATTTGGAGATAGTGCTAATCTTGATGCAAGATAGATGCACGGTCTGCAAGGAACGTACCATATGCTTAGAAATTAATTTGGACACACCCGATAGAATCCTTGATGACGTGTGTCATATGGAATCTCGCTTTGGTGTGCTTAGAGATAGTATTAGTTTCGGTGCAAGATATGTGCATGAATTGTGCCTAATGCACCAAAGTCTAAGAAACCATTTTGGAAGCACCTGTTGGTACTCCTAGGTGAAGAGGCTCAAGTGGAGGCTTGGTTTGGTCTGTTTAGAGAGTGCTAGTCTTGATGCAAGATAGGTGCACGATTTGCATTGAACATACCATATGCTTGGAAATCAATTTGGATGCACCCGATGGAACTCCTTGATGACGTGTGTCATTTGGAATCTCGCTTTGGTCCATTTGGAGACATTGTTAGTTTCGGTGCAAGGTAGGTGCACAGTTTGCACCTAATGCACCATATTCTAAGAAACCATTTTGGACGCACTTGTTGGTACTCCTAGGTTAAGGGGCTCAAGTGGATGCTCGGTTCGATCTATTTGGAGATAGTGCTAATCTTGATGCAAGATAGATGCATGGTTTGCATGGACATACGATATGCTTAGAAATCAATTAGGACGCACCTAATATAACTCCTTAATGATTTGTGTCATATGGAATCTTGCTTCGTTCATTTAGAGACAGTGTTAGTTTTGGTAGAAAATATGTGCACGGTTTACGCCTAATGCACCATAGGTTAAGAAACCATTTTAGACGCACCCGATGGTACTCGTAGTTGAAGAGGCTCAAGTGGAGGCTCCGATTTGGTCTGTTCGGATATAGTGCTAATCTTGATGCAAGATAGTTGCACAGTTTGCATGCAACGTACCATATGTTAAGAAATCAATTTGGATGCACCCGATGGAACTCCTTGACGACGTGTGTCATATGGAATCTCACTTTGGTCTGTTTAGAAATAGTGTTAGTTTCGGTGCAAGATATGTGCATGGTTTGCGCCTAATGCACCATAGTCTAAGAAACCATTTTGGAAGCACCTGTTGGTACTTCGGTGAAGAGGCTCAAGTGGAAGCTTGGTTTGATATGTTTGGAGATAGTGCTAATCTTGATGCAAGGTAGGTGCATGATTTTCAAGGAACATACCATATGCTTAGAAATCAATTTGGACGCACCTAATGGAACTCCTAGATGACGTGTGTCATATGGAATCTTGCTTCGGTCTGTTTGTAGACATTGTAAGTTTTAGTGCAAGATAGGTGCACAGTTTGCGCCTAATGAACCATAGTCTAAGAAACCATTTTGGTTGCACTATTTTGTACTCTTGGGTGAAGAGGCTCAAGTGGAAGCTTGGTTCGGTCAGTTTGGAGATAGTGCTAATCCTTATGCAAGGTAGGTGCATGGTTTGCATGGAACATACCATATGCTAGGAAATCAATTTGGATGCACCCGATGGAACTCCGTGACAACGTGTGTCATATGGAATCTCGCTTCGGTCCATTTGGAGACATTGTCAGTTTCAGTGCAAGATAGGTGCACAGTTTGCACCTAATGCACCATAGTCTAAGAAACCATTTTGGACGCACTTGTTGGTACTCCTAGGTGAAGGGGCTCAAGTGGATGCTCGGTTCGGTCTGTTTGGAGATAGTGCTAATCTTGATGCAAGATAGGTGCACGGTTTGCATGGAATATAACAAATGCTTGGAAATCAATCTGGACGCAAATGATCGAACTCCTAGATGACGTGTGTCATACAAAATCTTGCTTTGCTCTGTTTGGAGACAGTGTTAGTTTCGGTGCAAGATAGGTGCAAGGTTTGCACATAATGCAACATAGGCTAAGAAACCATTTTGGACGAACCCGATGGTACTCCTAGGTAAAAGGCTCAAGTGAAAGCTCGAATTTGTCTATTTGGAGATAGTGCTAATCTTGATGCAAGATAGATGCACGGTCTGCATGGAACGTACCATATGCTTAGAAATTAATTTAGACACACCCGATAGAATCCTTGATGATGTGTGTCATATGGAATCTCGCTTTGGTGTGCTTAGAGATAGTATTAGTTTCCGTGCAAGATATGTGCACGATTTGCGCCTAATGCACCAAAGTCTAAGAAACCATTTTGGAAGCACCTGTTGGTACTCCTAGGTGAAGAGGCTCAAGTGGAGGCTCGGTTCGGTCTGTTTAGAGATAGTGCTAGTCTTGATGCAAGATAGGTGCACGATTTGCATGGAACATGCCATATGCTTGGAAATCAATTTGGATGCCCCCGATGGAACTCCTTGATGACGTGTGTCATTTGGAATCTCGCTTTGGTCCATTTGGAGACATTGTTAGTTTCGGTGCAAGGTAGGTGCACAGTTTGCATCTAATGCACCATATTCTAATAAACCATTTTGGACGCACTTGTTGGTACTCCTAGGTTAAGGGGCTCAAGTGGATGCTCGGTTCGATCTATTTGGAGATAGTGCTAATCTTGATGCAAGATAGATGCATGGTTTGCATGGACATACGATATGCTTAGAAATCAATTAGGACGCACCTAATATAACTCCTTAATGATTTGTGTCATATGGAATCTTGCTTCGTTCATTTAGAGACAGTGTTAGTTTTGGTAGAAAATATGTGCACGGTTTACGCCTAATGCACCATAGGCTAAGAAACCATTTTAGACGCACCCGATGGTACTCGTAGTTGAAGAGGCTCAAGTGGAGGCTCGATTTGGTCTGTTCGGATATAGTGCTAATCTTGATGCAAGATAGTTGCACAGTTTGCATGCAACGTACCATATGTTAAGAAATCAATTTGGATGCACCCGATGGAACTCCTTGACGACGTGTGTCATATGGAATCTCACTTTGGTCTGTTTAGAAATAGTGTTAGTTTCGGTGCAAGATATGTGCATGGTTTGCGCCTAATGCACCATAGTCTAAGAAACCATTTTGGAAGCACCTGTTGGTACTTCGGTGAAGAGGCTCAAGTGGAAGCTTGGTTTGATATGTTTGGAGATAGTGCTAATCTTGATGCAAGGTAGGTGCATGATTTTCAAGGAACATACCATATGCTTAGAAATCAATTTGGACGCACCTAATGGAACTCCTAGATGACGTGTGTCATATGGAATCTTGCTTCGGTCCGTTTGTAGACATTGTAAGTTTTAGTGCAAGATAGGTGCACAGTTTGCGCCTAATGAACCATAGTCTAAGAAACCATTTTGGTTGCACTATTTTGTACTCTTGGGTGAAGAGGCTCAAGTGGAAGCTTGGTTCGGTCAGTTTGGAGATAGTGCTAATCCTTATGCAAGGTAGGTGCATGGTTTGCATGGAACATACCATATGCTAGGAAATCAATTTGGATGCACCCGATGGAACTCCGTGACAACGTGTGTCATATGGAATCTCGCTTCGGTCCATTTGGAGACATTGTCAGTTTCAGTGCAAGATAGGTGCACAGTTTGCACCTAATGCACCATAGTCTAAGAAACCATTTTGGACGCACTTGTTGGTACTCCTAGGTGAAGGGGCTCAAGTGGATGCTCGGTTCGGTCTGTTTGGAGATAGTGCTAATCTTGATGCAAGATAGGTGCACGGTTTGCATGGAATATAACAAATGCTTGGAAATCAATCTGGACGCACATGATCGAACTCCTAGATGACGTGTGTCATACAAAATCTTGCTTTACTCTGTTTGGAGACAGTGTTAGTTTCGGTGCAAGATAGGTGCAAGGTTTGCACATAATGCAACATAGGCTAAGAAACCATTTTGGACGAACCCGATGGTACTCCTAGGTAAAAGGCTCAAGTGAAAGCTCGAATTTGTCTATTTGGAGATAGTGCTAATCTTGATGCAAGATAGATGCACGATCTGCATGGAACGTACCATATGCTTAGAAATTAATTTAGACACACCCGATAGAATCCTTGATGATGTGTGTCATATGGAATCTCGCTTTGGTGTGCTTAGAGATAGTATTAGTTTCCGTGCAAGATATGTGCACGATTTGCGCCTAATGCACCAAAGTCTAAGAAACCATTTTGGAAGCACCTGTTGGTACTCCTAGGTGAAGAGGCTCAAGTGGAGGCTCGGTTCGGTCTGTTTAGAGATAGTGCTAGTCTTGATGCAAGATAGGTGCACGATTTGCATGGAACATGCCATATGCTTGGAAATCAATTTGGATGCCCCCGATGGAACTCCTTGATGACGTGTGTCATTTGGAATCTCGCTTTGGTCCATTTGGAGACATTGTTAGTTTCGGTGCAAGGTAGGTGCACAGTTTGCACCTAATGCACCATATTCTAATAAACCATTTTGGACGCACTTGTTGGTACTCCTAGGTTAAGGGGCTCAAGTGGATGCTCGGTTCGATCTATTTGGAGATAGTGCTAATCTTGATGCAAGATAGATGCATGGTTTGCATGGACATACGATATGCTTAGAAATCAATTAGGACGCACCTAATATAACTCCTTAATGATTTGTGTCATATGGAATCTTGCTTCGGTTCATTTAGAGACAGTGTTAGTTTTGGTAGAAAATATGTGCACGGTTTACGCCTAATGCACCATAGGCTAAGAAACCATTTTAGACGCACCCGATGGTACTCGTAGTTGAAGAGGCTCAAGTGGAGGCTCAATTTGGTCTGTTCGGATATAGTGCTAATCTTGATGCAAGATAGTTGCACAGTTTGCATGCAACGTACCATATGTTAAGAAATCAATTTGGATGCACCCATTGGAACTCCTTGACGACGTGTGTCATATGGAATCTCACTTTGGTCTGTTTAGAAATAGTGTTAGTTTCGGTGCAAGATATGTGCATGGTTTGCGCCTAATGCACCATAGTCTAAGAAACCATTTTGGAAGCACCTGTTGGTACTTCGGTGAAGAGGCTCAAGTGGAAGCTTGGTTTGATATGTTTGGAGATAGTGCTAATCTTGATGCAAGGTAGGTGCATGATTTTCAAGGAACATACCATATGCTTAGAAATCAATTTGGACGCACCTAATGGAACTCCTAGATGACGTGTGTCATATGGAATCTTGCTTCGGTCCGTTTGTAGACATTGTAAGTTTTAGTGCAAGATAGGTGCACAGTTTGCGCCTAATGAACCATAGTCTAAGAAACCATTTTGGTTGCACTATTTTGTACTCTTGGGTGAAGAGGCTCAAGTGGAAGCTTGGTTCGGTCAGTTTGGAGATAGTGCTAATCCTTATGCAAGGTAGGTGCATGGTTTGCATGGAACATACCATATGCTAGGAAATCAATTTGGATGCACCCGATGGAACTCCGTGACAACGTGTGTCATATGGAATCTCACTTCGGTCCATTTGGAGACATTGTCAGTTTCAGTGCAAGATAGGTGCACAGTTTGCACCTAATGCACCATAGTCTAAGAAACCATTTTGGACGCACTTGTTGGTACTCCTAGGTGAAGGGGCTCAAGTGGATGCTCGGTTCGGTCTGTTTGGAGATAGTGCTAATCTTGATGCAAGATAGGTGCACGGTTTCCATGGAATATACCAAATGCTTGGAAATCAATCTGGACGCATATGATCGAACACCTAGATGACGTGTGTCATACAAAATCTTGCTTTGCTCTGTTTGGAGACAGTGTTAGTTTCGGTGCAAGATAGGTGCAAGGTTTGCACATAATGCAGCATAGGCTAAGAAACCATTTTGGACGAACCCAATGGTACTCCTAGGTAAAAGGCTCAAGTGAAAGCTCGAATTTGTCTATTTGGAGATAGTGCTAATCTTGATGCAAGATAGATGCACGGTCTGCATGGAACGTACCATATGCTTAGAAATTAATTTGGACACACCCGATAGAATCCTTGATGATGTGTGTCATATGGAATCTCGCTTTGGTGTGCCTAGAGATAGTATTAGTTTCGGTGCAAGATATGTGCATGAATTGTGCCTAATGCACCAAAGTCTAAGAAACCATTTTGGAAGCACCTGTTGGTACTCCTAGGTGAAGAGGCTCAAGTGGAGGCTCGGTTCGGTCTGTTTAGAGATAGTGCTAGTCTTGATGCAAGATAGGTGCACGATTTGCATGGAACATGCCATATGCTTGGAAATCAATTTGGATGCCGCCGATGGAACTCCTTGATGACGTGTGTCATTTGGAATCTCGCTTTGGTCCATTTGGAGACATTGTTAGTTTCGGTGCAAGGTAGGTGCACAGTTTGCACCTAATGCACCATATTCTAAGAAACCATTTTGGACGTACTTGTTGGTACTCCTAGGTGAAGGGGCTCAAGTGGATGCTCGGTTCGATCTATTTGGAGATAGTGCTAATCTTGATGCAAGATAGATGCATGGTTTGCATGGACATACGATATGCTTAGAAATCAGTTAGGACACACCTAATATAACTCCTTAATGATTTGTGTCATATGGAATCTTGCTTCGGTTCATTTAGAGACAGTGTTAGTTTTGGTAAAAATATGCGCACGGTTTACGCCTAATGCACCATAGGCTAAGAAACCATTTTAGACGCACCCGATGGTACTCGTAGTTGAAGAGGCTCAAGTGGAGGCTTGATTTGGTCTGTTCGGATATAGTGCTAATCTTGATGCAAGATAGTTGCACAGTTTGCATGCAACGTACCATATGTTAAGAAATCAATTTGGATGCACCCGATGGAACTCCTTGATGACGTGTGTCATATGGAATCTCACTTTGGTCTGTTTAGAAATAGTGTTAGTTTCGGTGCAAGATATGTGCATGGTTTGCGCCTAATGCACCATAGTCTAAGAAACCATTTTGGAAGCACCTGTTGGTACTTCGGTGAAGAGGCTCAAGTGGAAGCTTGGTTTGATATGTTTGGAGATAGTGCTAATCTTGATGCAAGGTAGGTGCATGCTTTTTAAGGAACATACCATATGCTTAGAAATCAATTTGGACGCACCTAATGGAACTCCTAGATGACGTGTGTCATATGGAATCTTGCTTCGGTCCGTTTGTAGACATTGTAAGTTTTAGTGCGAGATAGGTGCACAGTTTGCGCCTAATGAACCATAGTCTAAGAAACCATTTTGGTTGCACTATTTTGTACTCTTGGGTGAAGAGGCTCAAGTGGAAGCTTGGTTCGGTCAGTTTGGAGATAGTGCTAATCCTTATGCAAGGTAGGTGCATGGTTTGCATGGAACATACCATATGCTAGGAAATCAATTTGGATGCACCCGATGGAACTCCGTGACAACGTGTGTCATATGGAATCTCGCTTCGGTCTGTTTGGAGACAATGTTAGTTTCGGTGCAAGATAGGTGCATAGTTTGTGCCTAATGCACCATAGTCTAAGAAACCATTTTTGACGCACCTGTTTGTACACCTAGATGAAGAGGCTAAAGTGGATGCTTGGTTCGGTCTGTTTGGAGATAGTGCTAATCTTGATGCAAGATAGGTGCACGGTTTGCATGGAACATACCATATGCTTGGAAATCAATTTGGATGCACCCGATGGAACTCCTTGATGACGTGTGTCATATGGAATCTCGCTTCGGTCCATTTGGAGATATTGTTAGTTTCAGTGCAAGATAGGTGCACAGTTTGCACCTAATGCACCATAGTCTAAGAAACCATTTTGGATGCACCCGATGGTACTACTAGGTCAAGGTGCTCGAGTGAAAGCTCGGTTTGGTCTGTTTGGAGATAGTGCTAATCTTGATGCAAGATAGGTGCACAGTTTGCATGGAACATACCAAATGCTTGGAAATCAATGAGGACGCACCTGATATAACTCCTTGATGATGTGTATCATATGTAATCGTGCTTCAGTTTGTTTAGAGAGAGTGTTAGTTTTGGTAGAAGATATATGCACGGTTTACGCCAAATGCACCATAGGCTAAGAAACCATTTTAGACACACCCGATGGTACTCATATTTGAAGAGGCTCAAGTGGAGGCTCGATTTGGTCTGTTCGGATATGGTGCTAATCTTGATGCAAGATAGTTGCAAAGTTTGCATGCAATGTACCATATGTTAAGAAATCAATTTGGACGCACCCAATGGAACTCCTAGATGACGTGTGTCATATGGAATCTCGCTTCGATCTGTTTGGAGACAATGTTAGTTTCGATGCAAGAAAGGTGCATAGTTTGTGCCTTACCATAGTCTAAAAAACCATTTTTGACACACCTGTTAGTACTCCTAGGTCAAGGTGCTCAAGTGGAAGCTCGGTTTGGTCTGTTTGGAGATAGTGCTAATCTTGATGCAAGATAGATGCACGGTTTGCATGGAACATACGATATGCTCAGAAATCAATTAGGACGCACCTGATATAACTCCTTGATGATGTGTATCATATGTAATCTTGCTTCGGTTTGTTTAGAGAGAGTGTTAGTTTTGGTAGAAGATATATGCATGGTTTACGCCAAATGCACCATAGGCTAAGAAACCATTTTAGACGCACCCGATGGTACTCATATTTCAAGAGGCTCAAGTGGAGGCTCGATTTGGTCTGTTCGGATATAGTGCTAATCTTGATGCAAGATTGTTGCACGGTTTGCATGCAATGTACCATATGTTAATAAATCAATTTGGACGCATCCAATGGAACTCCTAGATGACATGTGTCATATGGAATCTCGCTTCGGTCTGTTTGGAGACAATGTTAGTTTCGGTGCAAGATAGGTGCATAGTTTGTGCCTAATGCACTATAGTCTAAAAAACCATTTTTGACACTCCTGTTTGTACTCCTAGATGTAGAGGCTCAAGTGGAAGCTCGGTTTGGTCTGTTTGGAGATAGTGCTAATCTTGATGCAAGATAGATGCATGGTTTGCATGGAACATACGATATGCTCAGAAATCAATTAGGACGCACCTGATATAACTCCTTGATGATGTGTATCATATGTAATCTTGCTTCGGTTTATTTAGAGAGAGTGTTAGTTTTGGTTGAAGATTTATGCACGCTTTACACTAATTGCACTAAGAAACCATTTTAGACGCACCCGATGGTACTCATAGTTGAAGAGGCTCAAAGTGGAGGCTCGATTTGGTATGTTCGGATATAGTGCTAATGTTGATGCAAGATAGTTGCACAGTTTGCATGCAACGTAACATATGTTAAGAAATCAATTTGGACGCACCCAATGGAACTCCTAGATGACGTGTATCATATGGAATCTCGCTTCGGTCCATTTGGAGATATTGTTATTTTCAGTGCAAGATAGGTGCACAGTTTGCACCTAATGCACCATAGTCTAAGAAACCATTTTGGACGCACTTATTGGTACTCCTAGGTGAAGGGGCTGAAGTGGAAGCTTGGTTCGGTCTGTCTGGAGATAATGCTAATCTTGATGCAAGATAGGTGCACGGTTTGCATGGAACATACCAAATGCTTGGAAATCAATCTAGACGCACATGACGGAACTCCTAGATGATGAGTGTCATACGAAATCTTGCTTCGGTCTGTTTGGAGACAGTGTTAGTTTCAGTGCAAGATAGGTGCAAGGTTTGCACATAATGCAGCATAGGCTAAGAAACCATTTTGGACGCACCCGATGGTACTCCTAGGTAAAAGGCTCAAGTGAATGCTCGGTTTGGTCTATTTGGAGATAGTGCTAATCTTGAATCAAGATAGATGCACAGTCTGCAAGGAACGTACCATATGCTTAGAAATTAATTTGGACACACCGATAGAACTCTTTGATGATGTGTGTCATATGGAATCTTGTTTTGGTGTGCTTAGAGACAGTACTAGTTTCGGTGCAAGAAATGTGCACGGTTTGCGCCTAATGCACCAAAGTCTAAGAAACCATTTTGGAAGCACCTGTTGGTACTCCTAGGTGAAGAGGCTCAAGTGGAGGCTGGGTTCGGTCTATTTAGAGATAGTGCTAATCTTGATGCAAGATAAGTGCACGACTTGCATGGAACAAACCATATGCACCTACCTTGCATAAGGATAAGCACTATCTCCAAACTGACTGAACCAAGCTTCCACTTGAGCCTCTTCACCCAGTAGTACCAAATAGTGCGTCCAATCATCTCCCTGCTCATTGCATTAGGCGCAAACTGTGCACCTATCTTGCACTAAAACTTACAATGTCTACAAACGGACCGAACCAAGATTCCAAATAACACACGTCATCTAAGAGTTCCATTGGGTGCGTCCAAATTGATTTCTAAGCATATGGTATGTTCCTTGCAAATCATGCACCTATCTTGCATCAAGATTAGCACTATCTCCAAACATATCAAACAGAGCTTCCACTTGAGCCTCTTCACCGAAGTACCAATAGGTGCTTCCAAAATGGTTTCTTAGACTATGGTGCAGTAGGCGCAAACAATGCACATATCTTGCACCGAAACTAACACTATTTCTAAACAGACCAAAGTGAGATTCCATATGACACACGTCATCAAGGAGTTCCATCGGGTGCATTCAAATTGAATTCCAAGCATATGGTATGTTCCATGCAAACCGTGCACCTATCTTGCATCAAGATTTGCACTATCTCCAAACAGACCGAACCGAGCTTCCACTTGAGCTTCTTCATCTAGGAGTACGAACAGGTGCATCAAAAATGGTTTCTTAGACTATGGTGCATTAGGCACAAACTATGCACCTATCTTGCACCAAAACTAACATTGTCTCCAAACAGACCGAAGCGAGATTCCATATGACACACGTCATCTAGGAGTTCGATTGGGTGCGTCCAAATTGATTTCATAACATATGGTACGTTCCATGCAAACTGTGCAACTATCTTGCATCAAGATTAGCACTATATCCGAACAGACCAAATTGAGCCTCCACTTGAGCCTCTTCAACTACGAGTACCATCGGGTGCGTCTAAAATGGTTTCTTAGCCTATGGTGCATTAGGCGTAAACCGTGCAATATCTTCTACCAAAACTAACACTATCTCTAAACGAACCGAAGCTAGATTCCATATGACACACATCATCAAGGAGTTATATCAGGTGCTTCCTAATTGATTTCTGAGCATATTGTATGTTCCATGGAAACCGTGCATCTATCTTGCATCAAGATTAGCACTATCTCCAAACAGACCAAACCGAGCTTTCACTTGAGCCCCTTGACCTAGGAGTACCATCAGGTGCGAACAAAATGGTTTCTTATCCTATGGTGCATTAGGTGCAAACCGTGCACCTATCTTGCACTGAAACTAACACTGTCTCTAAACGGACCGAAGTGAGATTCCATATGGCACATGTCATCTAGGAGTTCCATCTGGTGCGTCCAAATTGATTTCTAAGCATATGGTGCACCTATCTTGCATCAAGCTTAGCACTATCTCTAAACAGACCGAACCGAGCCTCCACTTGAGCCTCTTCACCTAGGAGTACCAACAGGTGCTTCCAAAATGGTTTCTTAGACTTTGGTGCATTAGGCACAAACCGTGCATATATCTTGTACCGAAACTAATACTGTCTCTAAGCACACCAAAGCGAGATTCCATATGACAAATGTCATCAAGGAGTTCTATCGGGTGTGTCCAAATTAATATCTAAGCATATGGTACGTTGCATGCAGACCGTGCATCTATCTTGCTTCAAGATTAGCACTATCTCCAAATAGACCAAACTGAGCTTTCACTTGAGCCTTTTACCAAGGAGTACCATCGGGTGCGTCCAAATTGATTTCTTAACATATGGCACGCTGCATGCAAACTGTGCAACTATCTTACATCAAGATTTGCACTATATCCGAACAGACCAAATTGAGCCTCCACTTGAGCCTCTTGAACTACGAGTACCATCAGGTGCGTCTAAAATGGTTTCTTTGCCTATGGTGCATTAGGCGTAAACCGTGCACATATCTTCTACCAAAACTAACACTGTCTCTAAACGAACCGAAGCAAGATTCCATATGACACAAATCATCAAGGACTTATATCAGGTGCGTCCTAATTGGTTTCTGAGCATATCGTATGTTCCAAAGAGACCAAATCGAGCATTCACTTGAACCCCTTGACCTAGGAGTACCATCGGGTGTGTCTAAAATGGTTTCTTATCCTATGGTAGGTGCAAACTGTGCACCTATATTGCACTGAAAAAAACACTGTCTCTAAATGGACCGAAGTGAGATTCCATATGACACATGTCATCTAGGAGTTCCATCTGGTGCGTCCAAATTGATTTCTGAGCATATGGTATGTTCCATGCAAATCGTGCACCTATCTTGCATCAAAATTAGCACTATCTCTAAACAGACCGAACCGAGCCTCCACTTGAGCCTCTTCACCTAGGAGTACCAACAGGTGCTTCAAAAATGGTTTCTTAGACTTTGGTGCATTAGGCGCAAACCGTGCACATATCTTGTACCGAAACTAATACTGTCTCTAAGCACACCAAACGTTGATTCCATATGACACACGTCATCAAGGAGTTCTATCAGGTGTGTCCAAATTAATTTCTAAGCATATGGTACGTTCCATGCAGACCGTGCATCTATCTTGCATCAAGATTAGCACTATCTCCAAATAGACCAAACTGAGCTTTCACTTGAGCCTTTTACCAAGGAGTACCATCGGGTGCATCCAAATTGATTTCTTAACATATGGTACGCTGCATGCAAACTGTGCAACTATCTTGCATCAAGATTTGCACTATATCCGAACAGACCAAATCGAGCCTCCACATGAGCCTCTTGCACTACGAGTACCATCGGCTGCGTCTAAAATGGTTTCTTTGCCTATGGTGCATTAGGCGTAAACCGTGCACATTTCTTCTACCAAAACTAACACTGTCTCTAAACGAACCGAAGCAAGATTCCAAATGACACAAATCATCAAGGTGTTATATCAGGTGCGTCCTAATTGGTTTCTAAGCATATCGTATCTTCCAAATAGACCAAATCGAGCATTCACTTGAGCCCCTTGACCTAGGAGTACCATCGGGTGTGTCCAAAATGGTTTCTTATCCTATGGTAGGTGCAAACTGTGCACCTATCTTGCACTGAAAATAACACTGTCTCTAAACGGACCGAAGTGAGATTCCATATGACACATGTCATCTAGGAGTTCCATCTGGTGCGTCCAAATTGATTTCTGAGCATATGGTATGTTCCATGCAAATCGTGCACCTATCTTACATCAAAATTAGCACTATCTCTAAACACACCGAACCGAGCCTTCACTTGAGCCTCTTCACCTAGGAGTACCAACAGGTGCTTCCAAAATGGTTTCTTAGACTTTGGTGCATTAGGCGCAAACCGTGCACATATCTTGCACCGAAACTAATACTATCTCTAGGCACACCAAAGCGAAATTCCATATGACACACGTCGTCAAGGAGTTCCATCGGGGGCATCCAAATTGATTTCCAAGCATATGGTATGTTTCATGCAAACCATGCACCTACCATGCATAAGGATTAGCACTATTTCCAAACAGACCGAACCAAGCTTCCGCTTGAGCCTCTTCAACCAAGAGTACCAAATAGTGCATATAAAATGGTTTCTTAGACTATAGTGCATTAGGCGCAAACTGTGCACCTATCTTGCACTAAAACTTACAATGTCTACAAACGGATCGAAGCACGATTCCATATGACACACATCATCTAGGAGTTCCATTGGGTGCGTCCAAATTGATTTCTAAGCATATGGTATGTTCCTTGCAAATCATGCACCTATGTTGCATCAAGATTAGCACTATCTCCAAACAGATCAAACCGAACTTCCACTTGTGCCTCTTCACCGAAGTAAAAACAGGTGCTTCCAAAATGGTTTCTTAGACTATGGTGCATTAGGCACAAACCATGCACATATCTTGCACCAAAACTAACACTATTTCTAAACAGACCAAAGCAAGAGTCCATATGGCACACGTCATCAAGAAGTTCCATCGGGTGCATCCAAATTGATTTCCAAGCATATGGTATGTTCTGATGCGAACCCGCTAGGGTTTTTGGCCTGATCTTTCGATGAGAGGCGCTGGATAACTCGATTAGTGGATGGAGATGACGTTCACGGCCCGACTACAGCCCTCAAGACCGCGCCTTAGCAACCGATACACCACGTCCAACAGCCGTCACGATCTTGTGGAGCGCGACAACCAGCCCCTAGGGCTCCCGTCCTGCAAGCAATCGAAGAACTAGCAAGAACGAGGAAACAAGCACTGAATTTGCAAGATGAATTGAAGGTTTTAAACTGAATCTTAATCAACAATGGGGTTCCGAAGACAAGGAGACGGGCGGCTGATCCTGCACGCGCGCCTACAAGCAAGTAGCGAAGGCTAAACTTGATCTAAACAAAACCCAGTTGTTCATGGCGGCTCTAGATGTAAATAAATAGAGGGGAGGACGACCAAAGGGGTGCTAGAGTCGTCCTCCAACCCTAGGACGCGTCCCTAATGGACTCAACTTGATACATGGGCCATTGGTCCAAAATAGGGTGACGCAGCACCAAAACAGAAAAAGGTGTCGGCACGAAAACAAGGACTGCGCCCGACTAATAAGCTGCATAGATATGTGGTTGGACCCATTGGAAAGTAGACTTCATGAGCTTTCCAACAAGTATAGGAACGTCCCAGTTGGAGTCCATATGACGCCGTGGTGATCCATACAAGTTAGAGTTATTTTCCAGTCCGAATCCAACTCCCAAAACGTGTTGGGTTTGGACTCTTTGTTTCCTTGCTTTAGAAGCGACGTGGTAACTTGATAGAGGATGTTGTGGAGGCTTGGACCTGATCTCCAATCACCTTTGTTAAGTTATCACTCTTCCCATATGCAATCAGCCCTTGAAGTTGGTGTTGCCTCAAATTCTGAATGCAGTTGAACCTTCCCTTGCTGATCTTGTCCATTATTCCTGAGCAACACGAAAGTGCACGTGTCTCCATTGTCTAAATATGATTGACAAGAGTTTAAAGCTGAACTTACTTGAAGGTTGAGTTGACGGGCACGAGCACGAGTAAGAGGACCAGCTATAGGTTGTGTCGGAGAGGATGTAGGATATGTATCGCTGGTGGATATAGGATATGTATCGCTGGTGTTGATGTCCTCATCATCCTCCCTTTCTTGCATTTGAGTCGTCCTCGACTCAAGCTCATCTTCCTCACCCAAATAAGGCTTCAAATCTGCAATGTTAAATGTGGGACTAACCCCAAAATCTGCAGGAAGATCAAGCTTATATGCATTCTAATTAATTCGTTGCAGCACTTTAAAAGGACCATCAGCTCTAGGCATCAATTTGGATTTTCTCAGTTCTGGAAATCTATCTTTTCGCAAATGCAACCAAACCAAATCCCCAGGTTCCAGAATCAATTGCTTTCTACCTTTATCTCCAGCGCATTTGTACTTAGCATTCATGCGCTCTATGTTTTGTTTAGTGGCTTCATGTAATTTTAACATCAATTCAGCACGTTGCTTAGCATCAAAATTTATTTTTTCAGAACTTGGCAAAGGCATTAAATCAATAGGAGCACATGGCAAGAAGCCACAGACAACCTCAAAAGGACACATTTTTGTAGTAGAATGCAATGAACGATTATAGGCGAACTCAATATGAGGCAAACATTCTTCCCACATCTTAATATTCTTCTTTAAAACAGCCCTTAACATAGTGGATAAAGTTCTATTAACAACTTCAGTTTGACCATCAGTTTGGGGATGACAAGTGGTGGAAAATAAAAGCTTAGTCCCCAATTTGAACCACAAAGTCTTCCAAAAATGACTAAGAAATTTAGCATGACGATCAGAAACAATTGTGTTGGGCACACCATGTAAGCGAACAATTTCTCGAAAGAACAAATCAGCAATATTTGTAGCATCATCAGTTTTATGACATGGTATGAAATGTGCCATCTTAGAAAATCTATCAACAACCACAAACACACTATCACGTCCCCTCCTAGTCCTTGGTAGTCCCAACACAAAATCCATAGATATATCCTCCCAAGGAGCATTAGGAACAGGAAGAGGTAAATACAAACCGTGGGGATTTAACCGTGACTTTGCCTTTTGACATGTTGTGCAACGAGCAACAAACCTCTCCACATCTCTCTTCACCCTTGGCCAAAAGAAATGACCAGCAAGTATATCCTCGGTCTTCTTTGCTCCAAAATGTCCCATCAAGCCGCCTCCATGCGCATCCTGCAACAACAACAAACGAACAGAGCTAGCTGGAATGCATAGCTTGTTAGCTCTAAATACAAACCCATCACTAACGACGAATTTATTCCACCCTTTTCCATCTTTACAATGCAGCAACACGTCTCTAAAATCAGCATCATGAACATATTGGTCTTTAATTGTTTCTAACCCAAATATCTTGTAATCAAGTTGATTCAGCAAAGTATATCTCCGTGATAAAGCATCAGCAATAATATTTTCCTTCCCTTTCTTGTGCTTAATAATATAAGGAAAAGATTCAATAAATTCAACCCATTTTGCATGCCTACGATTCAGTTTTCCTTGACTACGAATATGTTTCAAAGATTCATTATCAGAATGGATAATAAACTCTTTGGGCCACAAATAATGCTGCCATGTCTCTAATGTTCTAACAAGAGCATAGAGTTCTTTATCATAAGTTGAATAATTGAGAACAGGCTCACTCAATTTCTCACTAAAATATGCAATAGGTTTTCCCTCTTGTAATAAAACACCTCCCAAACCAATTCCACTAGCATCACATTCAAGCTCAAAAGTCTTATTAAAATCAGGAAGTTGTAGGAGAGGTGCATGAGTTAACTTATCTTTCAACATGTTGAATGAATTCTCTTGTGCTTTGCCCCAATCAAAAGGCACCCCCTTCTTTGTAAGCTCATTCAATGGTGCAGCAATGGTGC
>NC_012875.2:21364096-21369287 GCF_000003195.3 Sorghum bicolor | reverse complement strand
CTCACACTCAACCTGTAACACAAGTTCTTACCAATTCTTACCTTGCTTGACAGGAGGGGTCGTCTGCCAACAAGTGTACAGCAATGGACGAAGTGTATCGGTGCTGCAGCACAAGACCTGTCAAGCTGTAGAGTATGTGGAGCTATAGGTGGGCTGAAACACGGAACGAACTAGCACCACGTTAGTTATAAAAGCGAGCTGAATAAGCGTTCGACGATGGTACTGTGCTGGTCCTAGGCTAGACCGTGCTAGAGACGCGAGCCTGGACACAAAGGGAAAACACAGCACACCACTAGAAACAAAATGAGCAGCACTACTGGAAACAAAAGGAACAACAATCCCCTTTTTTTGATTTTTTTTTCTTTTTTCTTTCTTTCTTTCTTTCTTTCTTTCTTTTTTTTCTTTATTTTTTTCTTTCTCTTTTCTTTTTTTTTGGGAACCTCAAAACCTGATTATATAAACAAAATAGTACAAAATATCACTTCACCACTCTCACCCTCTCACTAGAGTAAGGCTGAACCTCAAAATTCAATATATCTAGCACAAGTATGAAGTGCTATCTTTCCTTTTGGATCACGTTGATGGAAACGCAGAATAGACCAACAAGTGGCTGCACCTATTATCAAGATCTACTCAAATTCCAACCCACAATAGATTGGACGCAGTTGTGACTAGATGGTGACAAGAACTCAGAACTCTAAAGGACTAAACTAAAACCAGCACTGGACACGACCGAAGCAAACACTCATTCAACCAGCCCTAACTAAGTAGTACTAGCCACGGCACAAAGGATTTATAGGATTGTGGAAAACAAATCTGCTATATTTTTTGGCTTTTTTTTGAACTATAGGAAAAACAAACACGAAGAATTGGAAATCTCTCACCGATAAACCTTGCTCTGATTACCAACTGATGCGAACCCGCTAGGGTTTTTGGCCTGATCTTTCGATGAGAGGCGCTGGATAACTCGATTAGTGGATGGAGATGACGTTCACGGCCCGACTACAGCCCTCAAGACCGCGCCTTAGCAACCGATACACCACGTCCAACAGCCGTCACGATCTTGTGGAGCGCGACAACCAGCCCCTAGGGCTCCCGTCCTGCAAGCAATCGAAGAACTAGCAAGAACGAGGAAACAAGCACTAAATTTGCAAGATGAATTGAAGGTTTTAAACTGAATCTTAATCAACAATGGGGTTCCGAAGACAAGGAGACGGGCGGCTGATCCTGCACGCGCGCCTACAAGCAAGTAGCGAAGGCTAAACTTGATCTAAACAAAACCCAGGTTTTCATGGCAGCTCTAGATGTAAATAAATAGAGGGGAGGACGACCAAAGGGGTGCTAGAGTCGTCCTCCAACCCTAGGACGCGTCCCTAATGGACTCAACTTGATACATGGGCCATTGGTCCAAAATAGGGTGACGCAGCACCAAAACAGAAAAAGGTGTCGGCACGAAAACAAGGACTGCGCCCGACTCATAAGCTGCATAGATATGTGGTTGGACCTATTGGAAAGTAGACTTCATGAGCTTTCCAACAAGTATAGGAACGTCCCAGTTGGAGTCCATATGACGCCGTGGTGATCCATACAAGTTAGAGTTATTTTCCAGTCCGAATCCAACTCCCAAAACGTGTTGGGTTTGGACTCTTTGTTTCCTTGCTTTAGAAGCGACGTGGTAACTTGATAGAGGATGTTGTGGAGGCTTGGACCTGATCTCCAATCACCTTTGTTAAGTTATCACTCTTCCCATATGCAATCAGCCCTTGAAGTTGGTGTTGCCTCAAATTCTGAATGCAGTTGAAGGCCCTTGCTGATCTTGTCCATTATTCCTGAGCAACACGAAAGTGCACGTGTCTCCATTGTCTAAATATGATTGACAAGAGTTTAAAGCTGAACTTACTTGAATGTTGAGTTGACGGGCACGAGCACGAGTAAGAGGACCAGCTATAGGTTGTGTCGGAGAGGATGTAGGATAAGTATCGCTGGTGGATGTAGGATATGTATCGCTGGTGTTGATGTCCTCATCATGTTCCATGCAAACCGTGCACCTATTTTACATCAAAATTAGCACAATCTCCAAACAGACCGAACTAGCATCCACTTGAGCCCCTTCACCTAGGAGGACCAACAAGTGCGTCCAAATTAGTTTCTTAGACTATGGTGCATTAGGTGCAAACTGTGCACCTATCTTGCACCGAAACTAACAATGTGTCCAAATGGACCAAAGCGAGATTCCATATGACACACGTTGTCAAGGAGTTCCATCGGGTGCATCCAAATTGATTTCCAAGCATATGGTATGTTTCATGCAAACCATGCACCTACCTTGCATAAGGATTAGCACTACCTCCAAACTGACCGAACCAAGCTTCCACTTGAGCCTCTTCACCCAAGAGTACCAAATAGTGCGTCCAAAATGGTTTCTTAGACTATAGTGCATTAGGCGCAAACTGTGCACCTATCTTGCACTAAAACTTACAATGTCTACAAACGGACCGAAGCAAGATTCCATATGACACACGTCATCTAGGAGTTCCATTGGGTGCGTCCAAATTGATTTCTAAGCATATGGTATGTTCCTTGCAAATCATGCACCTATCTTGCATCAAGATTAGCACTATCTCCAAACAGATCAAACTGAGCTTCGACTAGAGCCTCTTCACCGAAGTACCAACAGGTGCTTCCAAAATGGTTTCTTAGACTATGGTGCAGTAGGCACAAACCATGCACATATCATGCACCGAAACTAACACTATTTCTAAACAGACCAAAGTGATATTCCATATGACACACGTCATCAAGGAGTTCCATCGGGTGCATCCAAATTGATTTCCAAGCATATGGTCTGTTACATGCAAACCGTGCACCTATCTTGCCTCAAGATTAGCACTATCTCCAAAGAAATCGAACCGAGCATCCACTTGAGCCCCTTCACCTAGGAGTACCAACAAGTGCGTCCAAAATGGTTTCTTAGACTATGGTGCATTAGGTGCAAACTGTGCACCTATCTTGCACCGAAACTAACAATGTCTCCAAATGGACCGAAGCGAGATTCCATATGACACACGTCGTCAAGGAGTTCCATCGGGTGCATCTAAATTGAATTCCAAGCATATGGTATGTTCCATGCAAACCATGCACCTACGTTGCATAAGGATTAGCACTATCTCCAAACTGACCGAACCAAGCTTCCACTTAAGCCTCTTCACCCAAGAGTACCAAATAGTGCATCCAAAATGGTTTCTTAGACTATGGTGCATTAGGCGCAAACTGTGCACCTATCTTGCACTAAAACTTACAATGTCTACAAACGGACCGAAGCAAGATTCCACATGACACACGTCATCTTGGAGTTCCATTGGGTGCGTCCAAATTGATTTCTATGCATATGGTATGTTCCTTGCAAATCATGCACCTATCTTGCATCAAGATTAGCACTATCTCCAAACACATCAAACTGAGCTTCCACTTGAGCCTCTTCACCGAAGTACCAACAGGTGCTTCCAAAATGGTTTCTTAGACAATGGTGCATTAGGCGCAAACCATGCACATATCTTGCACCGAAACTAACACTGTTTCTAAACAGACCAAAGTGAGATTCCATATGACACACGTCATCAAGGAGTTCTATCCGGTGCATCCAAATTGATTTCCAAGCATATGGTATGTTCCATGCAAACCGTGCACCTATCTTGCATCAAGATTAGCACTATCTCCAAACAGACCGAACCAAGGTTCCACTTAAGCCTCTTCATCTAGGAGTACAAACAGGTGTGTCAAAAATGGCTTCTTAAACTATGGTGCATTAGGCACAAACTATGCACCTATCTTGCACCAAAACTAACATTGTCTCCAAACAGACCAAAGCGAGATTCCATATGACACACGTCATCTAGGAGTTCTATTGGGTGCGTCCAAATTGATTTCTTAACATATGGTACGTTGCATGCAAACTGTGCAACTATTTTGCATCAAGATTAGCACTATATCCGAACAGACCAAATCGAGCCGCCACTTGAGCCTCTTCAACTACGAGTACCATCGGGTGCGTCTAAAATGGTTACTTAGCCTATGGTGCATTAGGTGTAAACCGTGCACATATCTTCTACCAAAACTAACACTGTCTCTAAACGAACCGAAGCAAGATTCCATATGAAACAAATCATCAAGGAGTTATATCAGGTGCGTCCTAATTGATTTCTAAGCATATCGTATGTTCCATGCAAACCGTGCATCTATCTTGCATCAAGATTAGCATTATCTCCAAACAGACCGAACGAAGCTTCCACTTAAGCCTCTTCATCTAGGAGTACAAACAGGTGTGTCAAAAATGGTTTCTTAAACTATGGTGCATTAGGCACAAACTATGCACCTATCTTGCACCGAAACTAACATTGTCTCCAAACAGACCGAAGCGAGATTCCATATGATACACGTCATCTAGGAGTTCCATTGGGTGCGTCCAAATTGATTTCTTAACATATGGTATGTTGCATGCAAAACTGTGCAACTATTTTGCATCAAGATTAGCAGTATATCCGAACAGACCAAATCGAGCCTCCAATTGAGCTTCTTCAACTACGATTACCATCGGGTACGTCTAAAATGGTTTCTTAGCCTATGGTGCATTAGGTGTAAACCGTGCACATATCTTCTACCAAAACTAACACTGTCTCTAATCGAACCGAAGCAAGATTCCATATGACACAAATCATCAAGGAGTTATATCAGGTGTGTCCTAATTGATTTCTAAGCATATCGTATGTTCCATGCAAACCATACATCTATCTTGCATCAAGATTAGCACTATCACCAAACAAACCGAACCGAGCATCCACTTGAGCTCGTTCACCTAGGAGTACCAACAAGTGCGTCCAAAATGGTTTCTTATACTATGGTGCATTAGGTGCACACTATGCACCTATCTTGCACCGAAACTAACAATGTCTCCAAATGGACCGAAGCGAGATTCCAAATGACACACATCATCATGGAGTTCCATCGGGCGCATCCAAATTGATCTCGAAGCATATCGTATGTCCATGCAAACCATGCATCTATCTTGCATCAAGATTAGCACTATCTCCAAACAGACCGAACTGAGCATCCACTTGAGCCCCTTCACCTAGGAGTACCAACAAGTGCATCCAATATGGTTTCTTAGACAATGGTGCATTAGGTGCAAACTGGC
>NC_012875.2:21350349-21363270 GCF_000003195.3 Sorghum bicolor | reverse complement strand
AGGAGTTCCATCATGTGCACCCAGATTGATTTCCAAGCATTTGGACGCACCCGATGAACTCCTAGATGACGTGTGTCATATGGAATCTCACTTCGGTCCGTTTGGAGATAGTGTTCGTTTCGGTGCAAGATTGGTGCATGGTTTGCGCCTAATGCACCATAGGCTAAGAAACCATTATGGAAGCACCCGATGGTACTCCTAGGTGAAGAGGCTCAAGTGAAAGCTTGCTACGATCTGTTTGGAGATAGTGCTAATCTTCATGTAAGATAGGCGCACGGTTTGTATGGAATGTACCATATGCTTGAAAATCAATTTGGACGCACCCGATAGAACTCCTAGATGATGTGTGTCATGTGATATCTCGCTTTGGTCTATTTGCAGATAGTGTTAGTTTCAGTGCAAGGTAGGTGCACGGTTTTGCCCAATGCACCATACAATAAGAAGATATTGCAAGGTTTGTGACTAATACACCATACTCTAAGAAATGATTTTAGACGCACCCGATGGTACTGCTAGGTGAAGGGGCTCAAGTGAAAGCTCAGTTTGGTCTGTTTGGAGATAGTGCTAATCTTGATGCAAGATAGGTGCACGGTTTGCATGGAATGTACCATATGCTCAGAAATCAATTTGGATGCACCTGATAGAACTCCAAGATGACGTGTGTCATATGGAATCTCACTTTGGTCCATTTGGAGATAGTGTTAGTTTTGGTGCAAGATAGGTGCACGGTTTGTGTCTAATGCACCATAGGCTCAGAAACCGTTGTGGAAGCACCCAATGATACTTCTATGTGAAGAGGCTCAAGTGAAAGCTCAGTACAATCTATTTGGAGATAGTGTTAGTTTTGGTGCAAGATAGGTGCACGGTTTGTGCCTAATGCACCATACTCTAAGAAAACATTTTTGATGCACCCGATGGTACTCCTAGCTGAAGAGGCTCAAGTGGAAGCTCGGTTCGGTCTATTTGGAGATAGTGCTAATCTTGATGCAAGATAGTTGCACGGTTTGCATAGAGCGTACCATATGCTCAGAAATCAATTTGGACGCACCTGATGGAACTCCTAGATGACATGTGTCATAGAATCTCGTTTTGGTCTATTTGGAGATAGTGTTAGTTTTGGTGTGTGCCTAATGCACCATAGGCTAAGAAACCATTTTGGACGCACCTATTGGTACTACTAGGTGAAGAGGCTCAAGTGGATGCTCGGTTCGGTCTGTTTGGCGATAGTGCTAATTTTGATGCAAGATAGGTGCACGGTTTGCATGGAATGTCCCAGATGCTTGGAAATCAAATTGGATGCACCCGATGGAACTCATAGATGAAGTTTGTCATATAGAATCTCGCTTCGGTCCGTTTGGAGACAATAATAGTTTCAGTGCAAGATAGGTGCACAGTTTATGCCTAATGCACCATAGTCTAAGAAATCATTTTGGACACTCCTGTTGGCACTCCTGGGTGAAGAGGCTCAAGTGGAATCTCGGTTTGGTCTATTTGGAGATAGTGCTAGTCTTGATGCAAGATAGTTGCATGCTTTGCATGGAACATACCATATGCTTGGAAATCAATATGAACGCACGTGATGAAACTCCTAGATGACGTGTGTCATATGAAATCTCGCTTTGGTCTATTTGGAGATAGTGTTAGTTTCGGTGTAAGATATATGCACGGTTTGTGCCAAATGGACCATAGGCTAAGAAACCATTTTAGAAGCACCCGATGGTACTCCTAGGTGAAGAGGCTCAAGTGGAAGCTCGGTTTGGTCTATTCAGAGATATTGCTAATCTTGATGCAAGATAGGTGCACTATTTGTGTGGAACATATCATATGCTCGGAAATCAATTTGGACACACCCAATGAAACTCTTAGATGACGTGTGTCATATGGAATCTTGCTTCGGTCTGTTTAGAGACAGTATTAGTTTTGGTGCAAGATAGGTGCAAGGTTTGCGCCTAATGTGATGTGTGTCACATGGAATGTAGCTTCGGTCTGTTTGGAGATAGTGTTGATTCAGTGCAAGATAGGTGCATGGTTTGCGCCTAATGCACCATAGGCTAAGAAACGATTTTGATGCACCCGATGGTACTCCTAGGTAAAGGGGCTCAAGTGAAAGCTCGGTTTGGTCTGTTTGGAGATAGTGCTAATCTTGATGCAAAATAGGTGCACGGTTAGCATGGAATGTACCATATGCTTAGAAATCAATTTGGATGCACCCGATAGAACTCCTAGATGACGTGTGTCGTATGGAATCTCACTTTAGTCCATTTAGAGATAGTATTTGTTCTGGTGCAAGATAGGTGCACGGTTTCCGCCTAATGCACCATAGGCTCACAAACCATTGTGGAAGCACCCGATGGTACTCCTAGGTGAAGAGGCTCAAGTGAAAGCTCGGTACGATCTGTTTGGAGATAGCGCTAATCTTGATGTAAGATAGGTGTACGGTTTGCATGGAACATACCATATGCATGAAAACCAATTTGGACGCACCCGATAGAACTCCTAGATGATGTGTGTCATCTGATATCTCGCTTTGGTCTGTTTGAAGATAGAGTTAGTTTCGGTGCAAGATGGTGTATGGTTTGTGCCTAGTGCACCATACTCTAAGAAGATATTGCACGGTTTGTGCCTAATGCACCATACTCTAAGAAACGATTTTGGACGCACCCGATGGTACTCCTAGGTGAAGGGGCTCAAGTGAAAGCTCGGTTTGGTCTGTTTGGAGATAGTGCTAATCTTGATGCAAGATAGGTGCACGGTTTGTGTATAATGTCCCATATGCTCGAAAAATCAATTTGGATGCACATGATGGAACTCCTAGATGACGTGTGTCATATGGAATCTCACTTCAGTCCGTTTGGAGACAATATTAGTTTCAGTGCAGGATAGATGCACAGTTTGTGCCTAATGCACCATAGTCTAAGAAACCATTTTGAATGCACCTATTGGTACTCTAAGGTGAAGAGGCTCAAGCGGAAGCTCGGTTCAGTCTGTTTCGAGACAGTGCTTACCTTAATGCAAGATAGGTAAATAGTTTGCATGGGACAAACCATATGCTTGGAAATCAATTTGGACGCACCCGATGGAACTCCTAGATGACGTGTGTCATATGGAATCTCGCTTCGGTCTATTTGGAGACAGTGTTAGTTTCGGTGCAACATAGATGCATGGATTGCGCCTAATGCACCATAGGCTAAGAAATCATTTTGGATGCACGTATTGGTACTCCTAGGAGAAGAGGCTCAAGCGAAAGCTCGGTTCGGTCTGTTTGGCGATAGTGCTAACCTTGATGCAAGATAGGTGCATGGTTTGCATGGAATGTCCCATATGATCGGAAATAAATTTGGATGCACCCGATGAAACTCCTAGATGACGTGTGTCATATGGAATCTCGCTTCAGTCCGTTTGGAGACAATATTAGTTTCAGTGCAAGATAGGTGCACAGTTTGCACCTATGCACCATAATCCAAGAAACCATTTTGAACGCACCTGTTGGTACTGTTAGTTGAAGAGGCTCAAATGGAAGCTCAGTTTGGTCTGTTTCAAGACAGTGCTAATCTTAATGCAAGATGGGTGCACAGTTTGTATGAAACGTACCATATGCTCAAAAATCAATTTGGGCACACCCGTTGGAACTCCTAGATGACATGTATCTTATGGAATCTCGTTCGGTCTGTTTGGAGAGTGTTAGTTTCAGTGCAAGATAGGTGCACGGTTTGCGCCTAATGCACCATAGGCTAAAAAACTATTTTGGACACACCTGATGGTACTCCTAGGTGAAGAGGCTCAAGTGAAAGCTTGGTTCGGTCTATTTGGAGATAGTGCTAATCTTGATGCAAGATAGGTGTACAGTTTGCATGGAAAGTACCATATGCTCAGAAATCAATTTGGACGCACCTGATGGAACTCGTAGATGACGTGTGTCATATGAAATCTCGCTTTGGTCCGTTTTAAGATAGTGTTAGTTTTGGTGCAAGATAGGTGCACAGTTTGCGCCTAATGCACCATAGTTTAAGAAACCATTGTGGAAAATCTATTGGTACTCAAATGTGAAGAGACTCAAGTGGAAGCTTGGTCTGGTCTGTTTGGAGATAGTGCTAATCTTGATACAAGATACGTGCATGGTTTGCATGGAACGTATCATATGCTCGGAAATCAATTTGGACACTCCCAATGGAACTCCTAGATGATGTGTGTCATATGGAATCTTGCTTCAGTCTGTTTGGAGACAATATTAGTTTTAGTGCAAGATAGGTGCACAGTTTGCACCTAATACACCATAGTCTAAGAAACCATTTTGAACGCACCTATTGGTACTCCTAGGTGAAGAGGCTCAAGTGAGCTCGGTTTGGTCTGTTTCGAGACAGTGCTGATCTTAATGCAAGATAGGTGCACAATTTGCATGAAACGTACCATATGCTCAGAAATCTATTTGGACGCACCCATTGGAACTCCGAGATGACGTGTATCATATGGAATCTCGTTCGGTCTGTTTGGAGAGTGTTAGTTTCAGTGCAAGATAGGTGCACGGTTTGCGCCTAATGCACCATAGGCTAAAAAACCATTTTGGACACACCCGATGGTACTCCTAGGTGAAGAGGCTCAAGTGAAAGCTCGGTTCGGTCTATTTGGAGATAGTGCTAATCTTGTTGCAAGATAGGTGTACAGTTTGCATGGAAAGTACCATATGCTCAGAAATCAATTTGGACGCACCTGATGGAACTCGTAGATGACGTGTGTCATATGGAATCTCGCTTTGGTCCGTTTGAAGACAGTGTTAGTTTTGGTGCAAGATAGGTGCATAGTTTGCGCCTAATGAACCATAGTCTAAGAAACCATTTTGGAAAATCTGTTGGTACTCAAAGGTGAAGAGGCTCAAGTGGAAGCTTGGTCCAGTCAGTTTGGAGATAGTGCTAATTTTGATGCAAGATAGGTGCATGGTTTGCATAGAACGTACCATATGCTCGGAAATCAATTTGGACGCACCCGATGGAACTCCTAGATGATGTGTGTCATATGGTATCTCACTTCGGTTCGTTTGGAGACAGTGTTAGTTTCACTGCAACATAGGTGCACAGTTTGCGCTTAGTGCACCAAAGTCTAAGAAACCATTTTGGACGCATCTATTGGTACTTCTAGGTGAAGAGGCTAAAGTGGAAGCTCTATTTAGTCTATTTGGAGATTGTGCTAATCTTGATGCAAGATAGGTGCACAGTTTGCACGGGACATACCATATGCTTAGAAATCAATTTGAACGCACCCGTTGGAACTCCTAGATGACGTGTATCATATGGAATCTCGTTCGGTCTATTTGGAGAGTGTTAGTTTCAGTGCAAGATAGTTGCACGGTTTGCTCCTAATGCACCATAGGCTAGAAAACCATTTTGGACACACCTGATGGTACTCCTAGGTGAAGAGGCTCAAGTGAAAGCTCGGTTCGGTCTATTTGGAGATAGGGCTAATCTTGATGCAAGATAGGTGTATAGTTTACATGGAAAGTACCATATGCTCAGAAGTCAATTTGGACGCACTTGATGGAACTCGTAGATGACGTGTGTCATATGGAATCTCGCTTTGGTCTGTTTGAAGATAGTGTTCGTTTTGGTGCAAGATAGGTGCACAGTTTGCGCCTAATGCACCATAGTCTAAGAAACCATTTTGGAAAATCTGTTGGTACTCAAAGGTGAAGAGGCTCAAGTGGGAGCTTGTCCAGTCTGTTTGGAGATAGTGCTAGGTGCATGGTTTGCATGGAACGTACCCTATGCTCGGAATCAATTTGGACGCACCCGATGGAACTCCTAGATGATGTGTGTCATATGGTATCTCACTTCGGTTCGTTTGGAGACAGTGTTAGTATCGCTGCAAGATAGGTGCACAGTTTGCTCTTAATTCACCAAAGTCTAAGAAACCATTTTAGGCGCACCATTTTGTGTCATCTGATATCTCACTTTGGTCCATTTGGAGAAAGTGTTAGTTTTGGTGCAAGATTGGTGCACGGTTTGTGCCTAATACAGCATACTCTAAGAAACCATTTTGGACACAACCGGTACTCTCCGCTGAAGAGGCTCAAGTGGAAGCTCGGTTCGGTCTATTTGGAGATAGTGCTAATCTTGATGCAAGATAGTTGCATAGTTTGCATGGAACGTAACTTATGCTCAGAAATCAATTTGGACGCATCCGATAGAACTTCTGGATGACGTGTGTCATATGTAATCTTGCTTTGGTCCATTTGGTGAAAGTGTTAGTATCGGTGCAAGATAGGTGCACAGTTTGCGCCTAATGTACCGCAGGCTAAGAAACTATTTTGAACGCACCCGATGGTACTCCTAGGTGAAGTGGCTCAAGTGAAAGCTCGGTTCAGTCCATTTGGAGATAGTGCTACTCTTGATGCAAAATAGGTTCACAGTTTACATGGAACGTACCATATGCTTGAAAATCAATTTGGACGCACCTGATGGAACTCCTAGATGACGTGTTTCATATAGAATCTCGTTTCGGTCCATTTGGAGACAGTGTTAGTTTTGGTGCAAGATAGGTGCATAGTTTGTGCCTAATGCACCATAGCCTAAGAAACCATTTTGGGCGCACCTGTTGGTACTCCTAGATGAAGAGGCTCAAGTGCAAGCTGGGTTCAGTCTGCTTTGAGATACTGCTAATCTTGATGCAAGATACGTGCATGGTTTGCATAGAACGTACCATATGCTCAGAAATCAATTTGGACGCACCCGATGGAACTCCTAGATGACGTGTGTCGTATGGAATCTGGGTTTGGTCCGTTTGGGGATAGTGTTAGTTTCGGTGCAAGATAGGTGCACAGTTTGCGTCTAATGCACCATAGTCTAGGAAACCATTTTGGACGCACATGTTGGTCCGAGGTGAAGAGGCTTAAGTGGAAGCTCGGTTCGGTCTATTTGGTGATGGTGCTAATCTTGAGGCAAGATAGGTGCACAGTTTGCATGGAACGTACCATATGCTCAGAAATCAATTTGGACGCACCCGATGGAACTCCTAGATGACGTGTGTCATATGGAATCTCGATTTGGTCCGTTTGGAGATAGTGTTAGTTTCGGTGCAAGATAGGTGCACAGTTTGCGTTAAATGCACCATAGTCTAAGAAACCATTTTGGACGCACCTATTGGTACTTTTAGGTGAAGAGGCTCAAGTGGAAGCTCGGTTTAGTCTATTTCGAGATTGTGCTAATCTTAATGCAAGATAGGTGCACGGTTTGCATGGAACGTACCATATGCTTAGAAATCAATTTGGACGCACCCGATGGAACTCTTAGATGACGTGTGTCATATGAAATCTCACTTTGTGGTGCAAGATAGTTGCACAGTTTGCGCCTAATGGCTCTCAAAAAAAGTTTCCGCCTAATGCACCATAGTTCAAGAAACCATTTTGGACGCACCTGTTGGTACTCCTAGGTGAAGAGGCTCAAATGGAATCTCGGTTTGGTCTGTTTGGAGATAGTGCTAATCTTGATGTAAGATAGTTGCACAGTTTGCATGGAATGTGCCATATGCGCAGAAATCAATTTGGACACACCCAATGGAACTCCTAGATGACGTGTGTCATATGGAATCTCGTTGCGATCCGTTTGGAGTCAGTGTTACTTTTGGTGCAAGATAGGTGCACAGTTTGCACCTACTGCACCATAGCATAAGAAACCATTTTGGACGCACTTATATGTACTCCTAGGTGAAGAGGCTTAAGTGGAAGCTTGGTTTGGTCTATTTGGAGATACTGCTAATCTTGATGCAAGATAGGTGCGCGGTTTGCATGGAACATACCATATGCTCAGAAATCTTTTTGGAGGCACCCGATGGAACTCTTAAATGATGTGTGTCATATGGAATCTCGCTTTGATCCGTTTGGACATAGTGCTAGTTCTAGTGCAAGATAGGTGCACAGTTTGGGCTTAATGCACCATAGTCTAAGAAACCATTTTGGACGCACCTGTTGGTACTCCTAGGTGATGAGGCTCAAGTGGAAGCTTGGGTTCGGTCTGTTTGGAGATACTGCTAATCTTGATGCAAGATAGGTGCATGGTTTGCATGGAATGTACCATACATATGCTAGGAAATCAATTTGGACGCACCCGATGGAACTCCTAGATGTCATGTGTCATATGTAATCTCGTCTTGGTCTGTTTGGAGATAGCGTTAGTTTCGGTGCAAGATAGGTGCATGGTTTGTGCCTAATGCACCATACTCTAACAAACCATTTTGGAGACACCTGATTGTACTCCTAGCTGAAGAGGCACAAGTGGAAGCTCGGTTTGGTCTGTTTAGAGATAGTGCTAATCTTGATGCAAGATAGGTGCACAGTTTGCATGGACATACCATATGCTGGAAAATTAATTTGGACGCACCCGATAGAACACCTAGATGACGTGTGTCATATGGAATCTCACTTCGATCCATTTGGAGATAGTGTTAGTTTCGGTGCAAGATAAGTGTAGGGTTTGCGCCTAATGTACCATAGGCTCAAAAACCATTATGGAAGCACCCGGTGGTACTCCTGGGTGAAGAGGCTCAAGTGAATGCTCGGTACGATTTGTTTGGAGATAGTGCTAATCTTCATGTAAGATAGGTGCACAGTTTGCATGGAACATACCATATGCTTGAAAATCAATTTGGACGCACCCTATAGAACTCCTAGGTGATGTGTGTCATCTGATATCTCACTTTTTTTGTTTGGAGATAGTGTTAGTTTCAGTGCAAGATAGGTGCATGGTTTGTGCCTAATGCACCATACTCTAACAAACCATTTTGGATGCACCCGATTGTGCTCCTAGCTGAAGAGTCTCAAGTGGATGCTCGGTTCAGTTTGTTTGGAGATAGTGGTAATCTCGATGCAAGATAGGTGCACGGTTTGCATAAAACGTACTATATGCTCAGAAATCAATTTGGACACACCCGATGGAACTCCTAGATAATGTGTGTCATATGAAATCTCGCTTTGGTCTGTTTGGAGATAGTCATAGTTTCGGTGGAAGATATGTGCACAGTTTGCGCCTAATGCACAAGAGCCTAAGAAAGCATTTTGGACGCACCTGTTGCTACTCCTAGGTGAAGAGACTCAAGTGGAAGCTTGTTTTGGACTGTTTGGAGATACTGCTAATCTTGATGCAAGATTGGTGCACGGTTTGCATGGAACGTACTATATGCCCGAAAACAATTTGGACACGCCCGATGGAACTCCTAGATGTTGTGTGTCATATGCAACCTCGCTTTGGTCTGTTTGGAGATAGTGTTAGTTTCGGTGCAAGATAGGTTCATGGTTTGTGCCTAATGCACCATACTCTAACAAACCCTTTTGGACGCACCCGATTGTACTCCTAAATGAAGAGGCTCAAGTGGAAGCTCGGTTTGGTCTGTTTGGAGATAGTGCTAATCTTGATGCAAGATAGGTGCACGGTTTGCATGGACGTACCATATGCTAGGAAATCAATTTGGACGCACCCGATAGAACTCCTAGATGACGTGTGTCATGAGATCTCACTTCGGTCTATTTGGAGATAGTGTTAGTTTCAGTGTAAGATAGGTGCACGGTATGCACCAATGCACCATAGGCTTAGAAACAGTTGTGGAAGCACCCGATGGTACTCTTTGGAGACAATGTTAGTTTCGGTGCAAGAAAGGTGCACGGTTTGCGCCTAATGCACGATAGGCTAAGAAACAATTTTGGACGCACCCAATGCTATTCCTAGGTAAAGGGGCACAAGTGAAAGCTTGGTTTGGATTCTTTGGAGATAGTGTTAATCTTGATGCAAGATAGGTGCACGGTTTGCATGGGACATACCATATGCTTGAAAATCGATTTGGATGCACATGATGGAACTCCTAGATGATGTGTGTCATATGGAATCTCGCATCATCTGTTTGGAGACAGTGTTAGTTTCAGTGCAAGATAGATGCACAGTTTATGCCTAATGCAGCATAGCCTAAGAAACCATTTTGGATGCACCTGTTGGTCTCCTAGGTGAAGAGGCTCAAGTGGAAGCTTGGTTCGGTCTGTTTGGAGATACTACTAATCTTGACGCAAGATACGTGCACGGTATGCATGGAACGTACCATATGCTCGGAAATCAATTTGGACGCACCTGATAGAACTCCTAGATGACATGTGTCATATGGAATCTCACATTGATCCGTTTGGAGATAGTGTTAGTTTCGGTGTAAGATAGGTGCACGATGTGTGCCTAATGCACCATAGACTTAGAAACAGTTGTGGAAGCACCCGATGGTACTCCTAGGTGAAGAGGCTCAAGTGAAAGCTCGGTACGATCTGTTTGGAGATAGTGCTAATCTTCATGTAAGATAGGTGCACGGTTTGTATGGAATATACCATATGCTTGAAAATCAATTTAGACGTACCTGATAGAACTCCTAGATGCTGTATGACATCTAATATCTCACTTTGGTCAGTTTGGAGATAGTGTTAATTTTGGTGCAAGATAGGTGCACGGTTTGTGCCTAATGCACCATACACTACGAAACCATTCTGGACGCACCCGATGGTACTCCTAGCTGTAGAGGCTCAAGAGGAAGCTCGGTTCGGTCTATTTGGAGATAGTGCTAATCTTGATGCAAGATAGTTGCACGGTTTGCATGGAACATACCATATGTTTAGAAATCAATTTGGACGCACCTGATGGAACTCTTAGCGGAAGAGGCTCAAGTGGAAGCTTGGTTCGGTCTATTTGGAGATAGTACTAATCTTGATGCAAGATAGATGCACGGTTTGCATGGGACATACCATATGCTTGAAAATCGATTTGGATGCATCTGATGGAACTCCTAGTGACGTGTGTTATATGGAATCTCGCTTCGTCCGTTTGGAGACAGTGTTAGTTTCAGTGCAAGATAGGTGCACGGTTTGTGCCTAATGCACCATAGCCTAAGAAACTAATTTGGACGCACCCGATTGTACTCCTAGCTGAAGAGCTCAAGTGGAAGCTCGGTTTGGTCTGTTTGGAGATAGTGCTAATCTTGACGCAAGATAGGTGCACGGTTTGCATGGGACATACCATATGCTTGAAAATCAATTTGGATGCACCTGATGGAACTCCTAGATGACGTTTTGTCGTATGGAATCTCGCTTTGTCTGTTTGGAGACAGTATTAGTTTCGGTGCAAGATAGGTGCAGAGTTTATGCCTAATGCACCATAGCCTAAGAAACCATTTTGGGCACACCTGTTGGTACTCCTAGATGAAGAGGCTCAAGTGGAAGCTTGGTTCGGTCTGTTTGGAGATACTACTAATCTTGATGCAAGATAGGTGCACGATTTGCATGGAACGTACCATATGCTCATAAATCCATTTGGACGCACCCGATGGAACTCTGAGATGACGTGTGTCATATGGAATCTCGCTTTGGTCTATTTGGAGATAGTGTTAGTTTTAGTGCAAGATAGGTGCACAGTTTGCGTATAATGCACCATAATCTAAGAAACCATTTTGGACACACCTCTTGGTACTCCTAGGTGAAGACGCTCAAGTGGAAGCTCGGTCCGGTCTGTTTGGAGATAATGCAAATCATGATGCAAGATACTTGCACAGTTTGTATGGAACGTGCCATATGCTCATAAATCAACTTGGATGCACCCGATGGAACTACTAGATGACGTGTGTCATATGGAATCTCGCTTTGATCTGCTTGGAGTCAGTGTTAGGTTCTGTCCAAGATAGGTGCATAGTTTGCGCCTAACGCACTGTAGCCTAAGAAACCATTTTGGACACACCTGTATGTACTCCTAGGTGAAGAGGACCAAGTGGAAGCTTGGTTTGGTCTGTTTGGAGATACTACTAATCTTGATGCAAGATAGGTGCACGGTTTACATGGAACGTACCATATGCTCAAAAATCAATTTAGACGCACACGATGGAACTCCTAGATGACGCGTATGGAATCTCGGTTTGATCCATTTAGAGACAATGTTAGTTCTGGTGCAAGATAAGTGCACACTTTGTGCCTAATGCACCATAGTCTAAACAACCATTTTGAACACACTTGTTGGTACTCCTATGTGATGAGGCTCAAGTGGAAGATCGGTTCGATCTGTTTGGAGATATTGCTAATCTTGATGCAAGATAGGTGCACAGTTTGCATGGAACGTATCATATGCTCGAAAATCAATTTGGATGCACCTGATGGAACTCCAAGATGACGTGTGTGATATGGAATCTCACTTCGGTCCGTTAGGAGACAGTGTTAATTTTGGTGCGAGATAGGTGCGCATTTTGTGCCTAATGCACCATAGCCTAAGAAACCATTTTGGACGCACCTGTTGGTACTCCTAGGTGAAGAGGTTCAACTAGAAGCTTGGGTTCGGTCTGTTTGGAGATAATGCTAATCTTGATGCAAAATAGGTGCATGGTTTGCATGGAACGTACCATATGCTCGGATATCAATTTGGACACACCTGATGGAACTCCTAGATGTCATGTGTCATATGTAATCTCGCTTTAGTCATTTTGGAGATAGTGTTTGTTTTGGTGCATGATAGGTGCACAGTTTCTGCCTAATACACCATACACTAACAAAACATTTTGGAAGCACCCGATTGTACTCCAAGCTAAAGAGGTTTAAGTGGAAACTCGGTTTGGTCCGTTTGGAGATAATGCTAATCTTGATGCAAAATAGGTGCATGGTTTGCATGGAACGTACCATATGCTCGGAAATCAATTTGGACACACCTGATGGAACTCCTAGATGTCATGTGTCATATGTAATCTCGCTTTGGTCATTTTGGAGATAGTGTTTGTTTTGGTGCAAGATAGGTGCACAGTTTCTGCCTAATACACCATACACTAACAAAACATTTTGGAAGCACCCAGATTGTACTCACAAGCCTAAAGAGGTTTAAGAGTGGAAACTCAGGTTTGGTCTGTTTGGAGATAGTGCTAATAGCCGACCCGGGG
>NC_012875.2:21347112-21349723 GCF_000003195.3 Sorghum bicolor | reverse complement strand
AACAATTGTTGGATTTGCACCAGATCGGTGCACGGTTTGTGCCTAATGCATTATACTATCTCCAAACAGACCAAACCGAGCTTCCACTTGAGCCTCTTCATCTAGGAGTACAAACAGGTGTGTCAAAAACGGTTTTTTAGACTATGGTGCATTAGGCACAAACTATGCACCTATCTTGCACCGAAACTAACATTGTCTCCAAACAGTCCGAAGCGAGATTCCATATGACACACGTCATCTATGAGTTCCATTGGGTGCGTCCAAATTGATTTCTTAATATATGGTACAGTGCATGCAAACTGTGCAACTATCTTGCATCAAGATTAGCACTATATACGAACAGACCAAATCGAGCCTCCACTTGAGCCTCTTCAAATATGAGTACCATCGGGTGCGTCTAAAATGGTTTCTTAGCCTATGGTGCATTTGAAGTAAACCGTGCATATATCTTCTACCAAAACTAACACTCTCTCTAAACAAACCGAAGCAAGATTACATATGATACACATCATCAAGGAGTTATATCAGGTGCATCCTAATTGATTTCTGAGCATATCGTATGTTCCATGCAAACCGTGCATCTATCTTGCATCAAGATTAGCACTATCTCCAAACAGACCAAACCGAGCTTCCACTTGAGCACCTTGACCTAGGAGTACAAACAGGTGTGTCAAAAATGGTTTTTTAGACTATGGTGTATTAGGCACAAACTATGCACCTATCTTGCACCGAAACTAACATTGTCTCCAAACAGACCGAAGCGAGATTCCATATGACACACGTCATCTTGGAGTTCCATTGGGTGCGTCCAAATTGACTTCTTAACATATGGTACATTGCATGCAAACTGTGCAACTATCTTGCATCAAGATTAGCACTATATCCGAACAGACCAAATCGAGCCTCCACTTGAGCCTCTTCAACTATGAGCACCATCGGGTGCGTCTAAAATGGTTTGTTAGCCTATGGTGCATTTGGCGTAAACCGTGCATATATCTTCTACCAAAACTAACACTCTCTCTAAACAAACAGAAGCACGATTACATATGATACACATCATCAAGGAGTTATATCAGGTGCGTCCTAATTGATTTCTGAGCATATCGTATGTTCCATGCAAACCGTGCATCTATCTTGCATCAAGATTAGCACTATCTCCAAACAAACCAAACCAAGCTTTCACTTGAGCACCTTGACCTAGTAGTACCATCGGGTGCATCCAAAATGGTTTCTTATCCTATGGTGCATTAGGTGCAAACCATGCACCTATCTTGCACCGAAACTAACACTGTATCCAAACAGACCGAAGTGGGATTCCATATGACACATGTCATCTAGAGTTCCATCTGGTGCGTCCAAATTGATTTCTGAGCATATGGTTTGTTCCATGCAAATCGTGCACTTATCTTGCATCAAGATTAGCACTATCTCTAAATAGACCGAACCCAGCCTCCACTTGAGCCTCTTCACCTAGGAGTACCAACAGGTGCTTCCAAAATGGTTTCTTAGACTTTGGTGCATTAGGCGCAAACCGTGCACATTTCTTGCACCGAAACTAGTACTGTCTCTAAGCACACCAAAGCAAGATTCCATATGACACACATCATCAAGGAGTTCTATCGGTGTGTCCAAATTAATTTCTAAGCATATGGTACGTTCCATGCAGACTGCGCATCTATCTTGAATCAAGATTAGCACTATCTCCAAATAGACCAAACCGAGCTTTCACTTGAGCCTTTTACCTAGGAGTACCATCGGGTGCGTCCAAAATGGTTTCTTAGCCTATGCTGCATTATGTGCAAACCTTGCACCTATCTTGCCCCGAAACTAACACTGTCTCCAAACAGACCGAAGCAAGATTTCATATGACACACGTCATCTAGGAGTTCCATCATGTGCGTCCAGATTGATTTCCAAGCATTTGGTATGTTCCATGCAAACCGTGCACCTATCTTGCATTAAGATTAGCACTATCTCTAGACAGACCGAACCGAGCATCCACTTGAGCTCCTTCACCTAGGAGTACCAACAAGTGCGTCCAAAATGGTTTCTTAGACTATGGTGCATTAGGTGCAAACTGTGCACCTATCTTGGACTAAAACTAACAATATCTCCAAATGGACCGAAGTGAGATTCCATATGATACACGTCATCTAAGAGTTCCATTGGGTGCGTCCAAATTGATTTCTTAACATATGGTACGTTGCATACAAACTGTGCAACAATCTTGCATCAACATTAGCACTATATCTGAACAGACCAAATCGAGCCTCCACTTGAGCCTCTTCAACTATGAGCACCATCGGGTGCGTCTAAAATGGTTTCTTAGCCTATGGTGCATTTGGCGTAAACCGTGCATATATCTTCTACCAAAACTAACACTCTCTCTAAACAAACCGAAGCATGATTACATATGATACACATCATCAAGGAGTTATATCAGGTGCGTCCTAATTGATTTCTGAGCATATCGTATGTTCCATGCAAACCGTGCATCTATCTTGCATCAAGATTAGCACTATCTCCAAACAAACCAAACCGAGCTTTCACTTGAGTACCTTGACACTAGTAGTACACATCAGGGTGCATCACAAAATGGTTTCTTATCCTA
>NC_012875.2:21341827-21344426 GCF_000003195.3 Sorghum bicolor | reverse complement strand
AAAAATACTAACCAAAAAAAAAAAAAGAAAAGAAAGGACGAGGGAAGAGTGAAATGAGCTGGTACCGTAACTGGCATATATCTTCTACCAAAACTAACACTCTCTCTAAACAAACTGAAGCAAGATTAATATGATACACATCATCGAGTAATATCAAGTGCGTCCTAATTGATTTCTGAGCATATCGTATGTTCCATGCAAACCGTGCATCTATCTTGCATCAAGATTAGCACTATCTCCAAACAGACCAAACTGAGCTTTCACTTGAGCTCCTTGACCTAGTAGTACCATCGGGTGCATCCAAAATAGTTTCATATCCTATGGTGCATTAGGTGCAAACCATGCACCTATCTTGCACCGAAACTAACACTGTCTCCAAACGGACCGAAGTGGGATTCCATATGACACATATCATCTAGAAGTTCCATCTAGTGCGTCCAAATTGATTTCTGAGCATATGGTTTGTTCCATGCAAATCGTGCACTTATCTTGCATCAAGATTAGCACTATCTCTAAATAGACCGAACCCAGCCTCCACTTGAGCCTCTTCACCTAGCAGTACCAACAGGTGCTTCCAAAATGGTTTCTTAGACTTTGGTGCATTAGGCGCAAACCGTGCACATTTCTTGCACCGAAACTAGTACTGTCTCTAAGCACACCAAAGCGAGATTCCATATGACACACATCATCAAGGAGTTCTATCGGTGTATCCAAATTAATTTCTAAGCATATGGTACGTTCCATGCAGACTGTGCATCTATCTTGAATCAAGATTAACACTATCTCAAAATAGACCAAATCGAGCTTTCACTTGAGCCTTTTACCTAGGAGTACCATCGGGTGCGTCCAAAATGGTTTCTTAGCCTATGCTGCATTATGTGTAAACCTTGCACCTATCTTGCACCGAAACTAACACTGTCTCCAAATAGATCGAAGCAAGATTTCGTCTGACACACGTCATCTAGGAGTTCCATCATGTGTGTCCAGTTTGATTTCCAAGCATTTGGTATGTTCCATGCAAACCGTGCACCTATCTTGCATTAAGATTAGCACTATCTCTTGACAGACCGAACCGAGCATCCACTTGAGCCCCTTCACCTAGGAGTACCAACAAGTGCATCCAAAATGGTTTCTTAGACTATAGTACATTAGGTGCAAAACTGTGCACCTATCTTGCACTGAAACTAACAATATCTCCAAATGGACCGAAGCGAGATTCCATATGACACGCGTCATCAAGGAGTTCTATCAGGTGCATCCAAATTGATTTCCAAGCATATGGTAAGTTCCATGCAAACCGTGCACCTATCTTGCATCAAGATTAGCACTATCTCCAAACAGACCGAACCAAGCTTCCACTTGAGCCTCTTCATCTAGGAGTACAAACAGGTGCGTCAAAAATGGTTTCTTAGACTATGGTGCATTAGGCACAAACTATGCACCTATCTTGCACCGAAACTAACATTGTCTCCAAACAGACCGAAGCGAGATTCCATATGACACGTCATCTAGGAGTTCCATTGGGTGCGTCCAAATTGATTTCTTAACATATGGTACATTGCATGCAAACTGTGCAACTATCTTGCATCAAGATTAGCACTATATCCGAACAGACCAAATCGAGCCTCCACTTGAGCCTCTTCAAATATGAGTACCATCGGGTGCGTCTAAAATGGTTTCTTAGCCTATGGTGCATTTGGCGTAAACCGTGCATATATCTTCTACCAAAACTAACACTCTCTCTAAACAAACCGAAGCAAGATTACACATGATACACATCATCAAGGAGTTATATCAGGTGCGTCCTAATTGATTTCTGAGCATATCGTATGTTCCATGCAAACCGTGCATCTATCTTGCATCAAGATTAGCACTATCTCCAAACAGACCAAACCGAGCTTCCACTTGAGCCTCTTCATCTAGGAGTACAAATAGGTGTGTCAAAAATGGTTTCTTAGACTACGGTGCATTAGGCACAAACTATGCACAGATCGAAGCGAGATTGCATATGACACACGTCATCTAGGAGTTCCATTAGGTGCGTCCAAATTGATTTCTTAACATATGGTACGTTGCATGCAAACTGTGCAACTATCTTCCATCAAGATTAGCACTATATCCGAACAGACCAAATTGAGCCTCCACTTGAGCCTCTTCAACTACGAGTACCATCGGGTGCGTCTAAAATGGTTTCTTAGCCTATGGTGCATTAGGCGTAAACCGTGCACATATCTTCTACCAAAACTAACACTGTCTCTAAACAAACCGAAGCAAGATTCCATATGACACACATCATCAAGGAGTTATATCAGATGCGTCCTAATTGATTTCAGAGCATATCGTATGTTCCATGCAAACTGTGAATCTATATTGCATCAAGATTAGCACTATCTCCAAACAGACCAAACCGAGCTTTCACTTGAGCCCCTTGACCTAGGACTACCATCGGGTGCGTCCAAAATGTTCTTATCCTATGGTGCATTAGGTCCAAACTGTGCACCTATCTTGCACCAAAACTAACACTATCTCTAAACGGACCGAAGTGAGATTCCATATGACACACGTCATCAAGGAGTTCCATCGGGTGCATCCAAATGAT
>NC_012875.2:21326362-21331120 GCF_000003195.3 Sorghum bicolor | reverse complement strand
AAAAGATCTTTTCCGTTAAACAAGACCGAACCGAGCATCTACTTTAGCCCTTTCTTAGACTATGGTGCATTAGGCGCAAATTATGCACCTATCTTGCACTAAAACATACAATGCCTACAAACGGACCGAAGCAAGATTCCATATGACACACGTCATCTAGGAGTTCCATTGGGTGCGTCCAAATTGATTTCTTTGCATATGGTATGTTCCTTGTAAATCATGCACCTATCTTGCATCAAGATTAGCACTATCTCCAAACATATCAAACCGAGCTTCCTCTTGAGCCTCTTCACCGAAGTATCAACAGGTGCTTCCAAAATGCTTTCTTAGACTATGGTGCATTTGGCGCAAACCATGCATATATCTTGCACCGAAACTAACAATATTTCTAAACAGCCCAAAGTGAGATTCCATACGACACACGTCATCAAGGAGTTCCATCGGGTGCATCCAAGTTGATTTCCAAGCATATGGTATGTTCTATGCAAACCGTGCACATATTTTGCATCAAGACTAGCACTATCTCCAAACAGGCTGAACCGAGCATCCACTTGAGCCCCTTCACCTAGGAGTACCAACAAGTGTGTCCAAAATGGTTTCTTAGACTATGGTGCATTAGGTGGAAACTGTGCACCTATCTTGCACCGAAACTAACAATGTCTCCAAATGGACCGAAGCGAGATTCCATATGAGACACGTCATCAAGGAGTTCCATCGGGTGCATCCTAATTGATTTCCAAGCATATGGCATATTCCATACAAACCATGCACCTACCTTGCATAAGGATTAGCACTATCTCCAAACTGACCGAACCAAGCTTCCACTTGAGCCTCTACACCCAGGAGTACCAAATAGTGCGTCCAAAATGGTTTCTTAGACTATGGTGCATTAGGCGCAAAGTGTGCACCTATCTTGCACTAAAACTTACAATGTCTACAAACGGACCGAAGCAAGATTCCATATGACACACATCATCTAGGAGTTCCATATGGTGCGTCCAAATTGATTTCTAAGCATATGGTATGTTCCTTGCAAATCATGCACCTATCTTGCATCAAGATTAGCACTATCTCCAAACATATCAAACTAAGCTTCCACTTGAGCCTCTTCACCTAGGAGTACCAGCAGGTGCTTCCAAAATGGTTTCTTAGACTGGTGAATTAGGCGCAAACCATGCACATATCTTGCACCGAAACTAATACTCTCTCTAAGCACACCAAAGCGAGATTCCATATGACACACATCATCAAGGAGTTCTATCGAGTGTGTCCAAATTAATTTCTAAGCATATGGTACGTTCCGTGCAGACCGTGCATCTATCTTGCATCAAGATTAGCACTATCTCCAAATAGACCAAACTGAGCTTTCACTTGAGCCTTTTACCAAGGAGTACCATCGGGTGCGTCCAAAATGGTTTCTTAGCCTATGCTGCATTATATGCAAACCTTGCACCTATCTTGCATCGAAACTAACACTGTCTCCAAACAGACCGAAGCAAGATTTCGTATGACACACGTCATCTAGGAGTTCCATCATGTGCGTCGAGATTGTTTTCCAAGCATTTGGTGGTTCCATGCAAACCATGCACCTATCTTGCATCAACATTAGCACTATCTCCAAACAGACCGAACCGAGCATCTACTTTAGCCCTTTCTTAGACTATGGTGCATTAGGCGCAAATTATGCACCTATCTTGCACTAAAACATACAATGCCTACAAACGGACCGAAGCAAGATTCCATATGACACACGTCATCTAGGAGTTCCATTGGGTGCGTCCAAATTGATTTCTTTGCATATGGTATGTTCCTTGTAAATCATGCACCTATCTTGCATCAAGATTAGCACTATCTCCAAACATATCAAATCGAGCTTCCTCTTGAGCCTCTTCACCGAAGTACCAACAGGTGCTTCCAAAATGCTTTCTTAGACTATGGTGCATTTGGCGCAAACCATGCATATATCTTGCACCGAAACTAACAATATTTCTAAACAGCCCAAAGTGAGATTCCATACGACACACGTCATCAAGGAGTTCCATCGGGTGCATCCAAGTTGATTTCCAAGCATATGGTATGTTCTATGCAAACCGTGCACATATTTTGCATCAAGATTAGCACTATCTCCAAACAGACTGAACCGAGCATCCACTTGAGCCCCTTCACCTAGGAGTACCAACAAGTGTGTCCAAAATGGTTTCTTAGACTATGGTGCATTAGGTGGAAACTGTGCACCTATCTTGCACTAAAACTTACAATGTCTACAAACGGACCGAAGCAAGATTCCATATGACACACATCATCTAGGAGTTCCATATGGTGCGTCCAAATTGATTTCTAAGCATATGGTATGTTCCTTGCAAATCATGCACCTATCTTGCATCAAGATTAGCACTATCTCCAAACATATCAAACTAAGCTTCCTCTTGAGCATCTTCACCGAAGTACCAACAGGTGCTTCCAAAATGGTTTCTTAGACTATGGTGCATTAGGCGCAAACCATGCACATATCTTGCACCGAAACTAACACTGTTTCTAAACAAACCTAAGTGAGATTCCATATGACACACGTCATCAAGGAGTTCCATCGGGTGCATCCAAATTGATTTCCAAGCATTTTGTATGTTCTATGCAAACCGTGCACCTATCTTGCATCAAGATTAGCACTATATCCAAACAGACCGAACCGAGCTTCCACTTGAGCCACTTCATCTAGGAGTACAAACAGGTGTGTCAAAAATGGTTTCTTAGACTATGTTGCATTAGGCACAAACTATGCACCTATCTTGCACCGAAACTAACATTGTCTCCAAACAGACCGAAGCGAGATTCCATATGACACACGCCATCTAGGAGTTCCATTGGGTGCGTCCAAATTGATTTCTTAACATATGGTACGTTGCATTCAAACTGTGCAACAATCTTGCATCAAGATTAGCACTATATCCGAACAGACCAAATCGAGCCTCCACTTGAGCCTCTTCAACTAGGAGTACCATCAGGTGCGTCTAAAATGGTTTCTTAGCCTATGGTGCATTAGGCGTAAATCGTGCACATATCTTCTACCAAAACTAACACTGTCTGTAAACGAACCGAAGCAAGATTCCATATGACACAAGTCATCAAGGAGTTATATTAGGTGCGTCCTAATTGGTTTCTAAGCATATCGTATGTTCCATGCAAACCGTGCATCTATCTTGCATCAAGATTAGAACTATCTCCAAACAGACCAAATTGAACTTTCACTTGAGCCCCTTGACCTAGGAGTACTATCGGATGCGTCCAAAATGGTTTCTTATCCTATGGTAGGTGCAAATTGTGCACCTATCTTGCACCGAAAATATCACTGTCTCTAAACGGACCGAAGTGAGATTCCATATGACACATGCCAGCTAGGAGTTCCATCTGGTGCGTCCAAATTGATTTTTGAGCATATGGTATGTTCCAAGCAAATCGTGCACCTATCGTCCATCAAGATTAGCACTATCTCTAAACAGACCGAACCGAGCCTCCACTTGAGCCTCTTCACCTAGGAGTACCAACAGGTGCTTCCGAAATGGTTTCTTAGACTTTGGTGCATTAGGCGCAAACCGTGCACATATCTTGCACCGAAACTAATACTATCTCTAAGCACACCAAAGCGAGATTCCATATGACACACGTCATCAAGGAGTTCTATCGGGTGTGTCCAAATTAATTTCTAAGCATATGGTACGTTCCATGCAGACCGTGCATCTATCTTGCATCAAGATTAGCACTATCTCCAAATAGACCAAACCGAGCTTTCACTTGAGCCTTTTACCTAGGAGTACCATCGGGTGCGTCCAAAATTGTTTCTTAGCCTATGCTGCATTATGTGCAAACTTTGCACCTATCTTGCACCGAAACTAACATTGTCTCCAAGCAGACCAAAGCAAGATTTTGTATGACACACGTCATCTAGGAGTTCCATCATGTGCGTCCATTTTGATTTCCAAGCATTTGTTATGTTCCATGCAAACCGCGCACCTATCTTGCATCAAGATTAGCACTATCTCCAAATACACCGAACCGAGCATCCACTTGAGCCCCTTCACCTAAGAGTGCCAACAAGTGCGTCCAAAATGGTTTCTTAGGCTATGGTGCATTAGGTGCAAACTGTGCACCTATCTTGCACCGAAACTAACAATGTCTTCAAATGGACCGAAGCGAGATTCCGTATGACACACGTCGTCAAGGAGTTCCATCGGGTGCATCCAAATTGATTTCCAAGCATATGGTATGTTCCATGCAAACCATGCACCTACCTTGCATAAGGATTAGCACTATCTCCAAACTGACCGAACCAAGCTTCCACTTGAGCCACTTCACTCAAGAGTACCAAATAGTTTATCCAAAATGATTTCTTAGACTATGGTGCATTAGGCGCAAATTGTGAACCTATCTTGCACTAAAACTTACAATGTCTACAAACAGACCGAAGCAAGATTCCATATGACACACGTTATCTAGGAGTTCCATTGGGTGCGTCGAAATTGATTTCCAAGCATATGGTATGTTCCATGCAAACCGTGCACCTATCTTGCATCAAGATTAGCACTATCTCCAAACAGACCGAACCGAGCTTTCACTTGAGCCTTTTACCTAGGAGTACCAACGGGTTCGTCTAAAATGGTTTCTTAGCCTATGCTGCATTATGTGCAAACTTTACACCTATCTTGCACCGAAACTAACACTGTCTCCAAACAGAGCAAAGCAAGATTTTGTATGACACACGTC
>NC_012875.2:21320429-21325336 GCF_000003195.3 Sorghum bicolor | reverse complement strand
ATCGAGCCTCCACTTGAGCCTCTTCACTACAGTACCATCGGGTGCGTCTAAAATGGTCTCTTAGCCTATGGTGCACTAGACGTAAACCGTGCACATATCTTCTACCAAAACTAACACTGTCTCTAAATGAACCGAAGCAAGATTCCATATGACACAAATCATTAAGGAGTTATATTAGGTGCGTCCTAATTGATTTCTAAGCATATCATATGTCCATGCAAACCATGCATCTATCTTGCATCAAGATTAGCACTATCTCCAAATAGATCGAACCGAGCATCCACATGAGCCCCTTCACCTAGGTGATGAGGACATCAACACCATCGATATATCCGCACTTACACCAGTTGGAATAATGGACAAGATCAGCAAGGGAAGGTTCAACTGCATTCGGAATTTGAGGCAACACCAACTTCAAGGGCTGATTGCATATGGGAAGAGTGATAACTTAACAAAGGTGATTGGAGATCAGGTCCAAGCCTCCACAACATCCTCTATCAAGTTACCACGTTGCTTCTAAAGCAAGGAAACAAAGAGTCCAAACCCAACACGTTTTGGGAGTTGGATTCGGACTGGAAAACAACTCTAACTTGTATGGATCACCACGGCGTCATATGGACTCCACCTGGGACGTTCCTATACTTGTTGGAAAGCTCATGAAGTCTCCTTTCCAATGGGTCCAACCACATATCTATGCAGCTTATGAGTCGGGCGCAGTCCTTGTTTTCGTGCCGATACCTTTTTCTGTTCTGGTGCTGCGTCACCCTATTTTGGACCAATGGCCCATGTATCAAGTTGAGTCCATTAGGGACGCGTCCTATGGTTGGAGGATGACTCTAGCACCCCTTTGGTCGTCCTCCCCTCTATTTATTTACATCTAGAGCCGCCATGAACAACTGGGTTTTGATTAGATAAAGTTTAGCCTTCGCTACTTACTTGTAAACGCGCGTGCTGATCCAGCCGCCCGTCTTCTTGTTTTCGAAACCCCACTTCATTAGAGATTGAGTTTGAAACCTTCATTTACATCTGGTAATTTAGTACTTGTTCTACTTGTTCTTGCTGGTTCTTCGATTGCTTGCAGGACGAGTGCCCTAGTGGCCGGGTGTTGCGCTCCACAAGATCGTGACAGCCATTGGAGGCGGTGTATCGGTTGCTAAGGCGCAGTCTTGAGGGCTGTAGTCGGGCCGTGAACGTCATCTCCATTCACTAATCGAGTTATCCAGCGCCTCTCATCGAAAGATCAGGCGAAAACCCTAATGGGTTCACATCAGTTGGTAATCAGAGCAAGGTTTATCGGTGAGAGATTTTCAATTCTTCGTGTTTGTTTTTCCTATAGTCCAAAAAAAAGACAAAAAATATAGCAGATTTGTTTTCCATAATCCTATAAATCCTTTGTGCCGTGGCTAGTACTACTTAGTTAGGGCTGGTTGAATGAGTGTTTGCTTCGGTCGTGTCCAGTGCTGGTTTTAGTTTAGTCCTTTAGAGTTTTGAGTTCTTGTCACCATCTAGTCACAACGGCGTCCAATCTATTGTGGGTTGGAATTTGAGTAGATCTTGATAATAGGTGCAGCCACTTGTTGGTCTATTCTGCGTTTCCATCAACGTGATCCAAAAGGAAAGATAGCACTTCATACTTGTGCTAGATATATTGAATTTTGAGGTTCAGCCTTACTCTAGTGAGAGGGTGAGAGTGGTGAAGTGATATTTTGTACTATTTCATTTATATAATCAGGTTTTGAGGTTCCCCAAAAAAAGAAAAGAGAAAGAAAAAAATAAAGAAAAAAAAAGAAAGAAAGAAAGAAAAAAGAAAAAAAAAATCAAAAAAAGGGGATTGTTGTTCCTTTTGTTTCCAGTAGTGCTGCTCATTTTGTTTCTAGTGGTGTGCTGTGTTTTCCCTTTGTGTCCAGGCTCGCGTCTCTAGCACGGTCTAGGCTAGGACCAGCACAGTACCACCGTTGAGCGTTTATTCAGCTCGCTTTTTATAACTAACGTGGTGCTAGTTCGTTCCTTGTTTCAGCCCACCTATAGCTCCACATACTCTACAGCTTGACAGGTCTTGTGCTGCAGCACCGATACACTTCGTCCATTGCTGTACACTTGTTGGCAGACGACCCCTCCTGTCAAGCAACGTAAGAATTGGTAAGAACTTGTGTTACAGGTTGAGTGTGAGCGACTTGCTGTAGCTACATCCTAGTAGTTGTAGGGCTTTTATTTCTTCACTTGCCTTTTTGTTGTCTTTGTCTTTGAACCATGCCAGGGGCAGATGATGGTAACGAAACACCACTTACACCTCGCACTAAGGGCATCATACAACATTTTGAAAGGAAAGTGAAGCTGCACACAGAGGGACTTGATGACGACTTGAAGGTGACGAATGACAAGCTTGGGCAGTTGGAGGACACGCAGATTGCCACAAACAACAAGATTACAAAGATGGAGGCATCTATTACTAGTATGGATAAAAGTCTTGCTGCTCTTCTCAAACGCTTTGATGACTTCCACACAATGGACAAAGAGAAGCATAAGGAAGAAAACAAGGAGGAAGACCGAGTGGATGGCAATTATGGTGATGATTACACTGCTGATACGGAACGAGATGATCAAGACACTCATCATCGACGTCGCCTACGTCACACCCGTAGAGGTATGGGTGGCCACCACCGACGCGAGGTACACAATAATAATGATGCTTTCAGTAAGATTAAATTTAAAATACCTCCTTTTGATGGTAAATATGACCCTGATGCATACATTACTTGGGAGATTGTTGTTGACCAAAAGTTTACATGTCATGAATTCCCTAAGGATACACGTGTTAGGGCTGCTACTAGTGAGTTCACCGATTTTGCTTCCGTTTGGTGGATAGAACATGGCAAGAAAAATCCTAATAACATACCTAGAACTTGGAATGCGTTGAAACAAGTCATGAGGGCTAGATTTGTTCCTTCTTACTATGCACGTGTCATGATTAATAAGTTGCAGCAATTGAGACAAGGTGCTAAAAGTGTAGAAGAATATTATCAGGAATTACAAATGGGTATGCTGCGATGTAATTTAGAGGAGGAAGAAGAACCTGCTATGGCTAGATTTTTGGGCGGGTTAAATCGTGAAATCCAGGACATTCTTGCTTATAAAGATTATACTAACGTAACCTGTTTGTTTCATCTTGCTTGTAAAGCTGAAAGGGAAGTGCAGGGACGACGTTCTAGTGCCAAATCTAACAATTCTGCAGGGAAATCCTGGCAACAACGCACATCTGCTACATTGTCGGGTGGTGTACCTCTTCCATCAAGCCGATCAATAGCTCCACCACCTTCCTACAGCGACAAACCACATGATTCTTCCACAAATACAGCAACTAAATCAGCCCAGAGACCAATCGCTAGTGCCACCTCGGTTAATTCCACGGGAAGAACAAGAGATGTTCAGTGTCATCGATGCAAGGGTTATGGGCACGTACAGCGAGATTGTCCAAACAAGCGTGTTTTGGTGGTTAACGCTGATGGTGGGTATTCCTCTGCTAGTGATTTTGATGACGATACACGTGCTTTGCTTGCTGCTGATGATACAGGTAGGGATGAAGCAATAGAAGAGCAGATAGGTGCAGAGAATGTAGAGCATTATGAGAGTCTTATTGTGCAGCGTGTGCTTAGTGCTCAAGCGGAGAAGGTAGAGCAGAATCAGCGGCATACATTGTTCCAAACAAAGTATGTTATTAAAGAGCGTTCTTGTCGTTTGATTATTGATGGAGGTAGCCGCAACAACTTGGCTAGCAGCAACATGGTGGAGAAGCTTGCACTTACCACCAAACCACATCCACATCCATATCACATTCGGTGGCTGGACAACAGTGGTAAGGCCAAGGTAACAAAACTGGTGCGAATTAATTTTACTATTGGTTCATACCATGATGTTGTTGAATGTGATGTTGTACCTATGGAAGCTTGTAATATTCTGCTAGGTAGACCATGGCAATTTGATAAGGAATGTATACATCATGGTAGATCAAATCAGTATTCGTTTATGCACCATGATATGAAAATTATTTTGCTACCTATGTCTCCCGAAGCTATCGTACGTGATGAAGTTGCTAAAATTACCAAGGCTAAAATTAAGAACAATGCAGATACCAATGGAAATAACAAAGATGAGATAAGATTAAATGGACATTGCATGCTTGCTACTAAATTTGATGTTAATGAACTAATTGTTTCCACATCTACTGCTTATGTTTTGGTATGTAAGGGTGTTTTGATTTTAATTGAAGATATGCTGCATTCTTTGCCCCCTGCTGTTCATAACATTTTGCAGGAGTATGCTGATGTTTTTCCAAGTGAGATACCGGCAGGGCTGCCACCTATACGTGGGATTGAGCACCAAATTGATCTTATTCCTGGTGCATCTTTGCCAAACCGCGCGCCATACAGGACAAATCTAGAGGAAACAAAAGAGATCCAGTGGCAAGTGCAAGAACTCCTCGACAAAGGTTATGGAATTGAGGTTGATCAAGCCAAGGTAGAAGCTATACAGGGATGGCCTGTACCAAAGACAATCACCCAGGTGCGGAGTTTCTTAGGACTTGCTGGGTTTTATCGCCGTTTTGTGAAGGATTTCAGCACCATTGCTGCACCATTGAATGACCTTACAAAGAAGGGAGTGCCTTTTGTTTGGAGCAAAGTACAAGAGAATTCCTTCAACATGTTGAAAGATAAGTTAACACATGCACCTCTCCTACAGCTTCCTGATTTTAATAAGACTTTTGAGCTTGAGTGTGATGCTAGTGGGATTGGTTTGGGAGGTGTTTTGCTACAAGAGGGTAAACCTGTTGCATATTTTAGTGAGAAATTGAGTGGGCCTGTTCTGAACTATTCAACTTATGATAAAGAATTGTATGCTCTTGTCCGAAC
>NC_012875.2:21316300-21320066 GCF_000003195.3 Sorghum bicolor | reverse complement strand
GATGGGTTTGTGTTTAGAGCTAACAAGCTATGCATTCCAGCTAGCTCTGTTCGTTTGTTGTTGTTACAGGAAGCTCATGGAGGAGGTTTGATGGGACATTTTGGAGCAAAGAAGACGGAGGACATACTTGCTGATTTGAAACCATATTTGGGTGAGGAACATGAGCTTGAGTCGAGGACGACTCAAATCCAAGAAAGGGAGGATGATGAGGACATCAACACCATCGATATATCCGCACTTACACCAGTTGGAATAATGGACAAGATCAGCAAGGGAAGGTTCAACTGCATTCGGAATTTGAGGCAACACCAACTTCAAGGGCTGATTGCATATGGGAAGAGTGATAACTTAACAAAGGTGATTGGAGATCAGGTCCAAGCCTCCACAACATCCTCTATCAAGTTACCACGTTGCTTCTAAAGCAAGGAAACAAAGAGTCCAAACCCAACACGTTTTGGGAGTTGGATTCGGACTGGAAAATAACTCTAACTTGTATGGATCACCACGGCGTCATATGGGCTCCAACTGGGACGTTCCTATACTTGTTGGAAAGCTCATGAAGTCTACTTTCCAATGGGTCCAACCACATATCTATGCAGCTTGTGAGTCGGGCGCAGTCCTTGTTTTCGTGCCGATACCTTTTTCTGTTCTGGTGCTGCGTCACCCTATTTTAGACCAATGGCCCATGTATCAAGTTGAGTCCATTAGGGACGCGTCCTAGGGTTGGAGGATGACTCTAGCACCCCTTTGGTCGTCCTCCCCTCTATTTATTTACATCTAGAGCCGCCATGAACAACTGGGTTTTGATTAGATAAAGTTTAGCCTTCGCTACTTGCTTGTAAACGCGCGTGATGATCCAGCCGCCCGTCTTCTTGTTTTCGAAACCCCACTTTATTAGAGATTGAGTTTGAAACCTTCATTTACATCTGGTAATTTAGTACTTGTTCTACTTGTTCTTGCTGGTTCTTCGATTGCTTGCAGGACGAGTGCCCTAGTGGCCGGGTGTTGCGCTCCACAAGATCGTGACAGCCATTGGAGGCGGAGTATCGGTTGCTAAGGCGCAGTCTTGAGGGCTGTAGTCGGGCCGTGAACGTCATCTCCATTCACTAATCGAGTTATCCAGCGCCTCTCATCGAAAGATCAGGCGAAAACCCTAGTGGGTTCGCATCAGTTGGTAATCAGAGCAAGGTTTATCGGTGAGAGATTTCCAATTCTTCGTGTTTGTTTTTCCTATAGTCCAAAAAAAGACAAAAAATATAGCAGATTTGTTTTCCAAAATCCTATAAATCCTTTGTGCCATGGCTAGTACCGTTTTAGTTAGGGCTTGTTGAATTTGCGTTGCTTCGGTTTGTGTCGAGTTGCTGGTCTTAGTGTCTAGTCCTTTAGAGTTTCGAGTTCTTGTCACCATCTATACACAGCCGAGTATTACCATATCTTCTCTCTGTCGAATCTGTTGTGAAGTCCGAATTGAACTGTGATCCAAAAAGAGAGAGAGAGAGAGAGAGTGTGTGTGTGTGTGTGTAGCGAATTGCTCTTTTGTATTCCTTTGTTCATATAATCAGTTTTTGAGGTTGCCCAAAAAAAAAGAAAAAAAAAGAAAAGAGAAAAGATTCAAAAGAAAAAAAAGGGGCTGTTTTTCATATTGATTTTAGGTTTCTTCCACCTGATTTTCGGGGGTGTGCTGTGGTTTTCCTTTGTGTCCAGGCTCGCGTCTCTAGCACGGTCTAGCCTAGGACCAGCACAGTACCATCGTCGAACGCTTATTCAGTTCGCTTTTATAACTAACGTGGTGCTAGTTCGTTCCTTGTTTCAGCCCACCTATAGCTCCACATACTCTACAGCTTGACAGGTCTTGTGCTGCAGCACCGATACACTTCGTCCATTGCTGTACACTTGTTGGCAGACGACCCCTCCTGTCAAGCAAGGTAAGAATTGGTAAGAACTTGTGTTACAGGTTGAGTGTGAGCGACTTGCTGTAGCTACATCCTAGTAGTTGTAGGGCTTTTATTTCTTCACTTGCCTTTTTGTTGTCTTTGTCTTTGAACCATGCCAGGGGCAGATGATGGTAACGAAACACCACTTACACCTCGCACTAAGGGCATCATACAACATTTTGAAAGGAAAGTGAAGCTGCACACAGAGGGACTTGATAACGACTTGCAGGTGACAAATGAAAAGCTGGGGCAGTTGGAGTCTACGCAGATTGCCACAAACAACAAGCTCACAAGTTTGGAGGAATCCGTTGCTAGTGTGGACAAAAGCCTTGCTGCTCTCCTAAGGCGATTTGATGATTTCCACACCGAAGATAAAGAGAAGCATAAAGAAGAAAAGGAGGGAGATCGAGAGCACGGTAGTCATGAAGATGACTACACTGGTGATACTGAACATGATGATCAAGACACTCGTGATCGACGTCGCCTTCGTCACAACCGTAGAGGTATGGGTGGCAACCACCGACGCGAGGTACACAATAATGATGATGCTTTCAGTAAGATTAAATTTAAGATACCTCCTTTTGATGGTAAATATGACCCTGATGCTTACATCACTTGGGAGATTGTTGTTGACCAAAAGTTTACATGTCATGAATTCCCTGAGGATACACGTGTTAGGGCTGCTTCTAGTGAGTTCACCGATTTTGCTTCCGTTTGGTGGATAGAACATGGCAAGAAAAATCCTAATAACATACCTAGAACTTGGAATGCGTTGAAACAAGTCATGAGGGCTAGATTTGTTCCTTCTTACTATGCATGTGACATGATTAATAAGTTGCAGCAATTGAGACAAGGTGCTAAAAGTGTAGAAGAATATTATCAGGAATTACAAATGGGTATGCTGCGATGTAATTTAGAGGAGGAAGAAGAACCTGCTATGGCTAGATTTTTGGGCGGGTTAAATCGTGAAATCCAGGACATTCTTGCTTATAAAGATTATACTAACGTAACCCGTTTGTCTAGAACTACTAGACAAAGATTTGAAGCCTTATTTGGGTGAGGAAGATGAGCTTGAGTCGAGGACGACTCAAATGCAAGAAAGGGAGGATGATGAGGACATCAACGCCAGCGATACATATCCTACATCCACCAGCGATACATATCCTACATCCTCTCCGGCACAACCTATAGCTGGTCCTACATCCTCTCCGACACAACCTATAGCTGGTCCTCTTACTCGTGCTCGTGCCCGTCAAATCAACCTTCAAGTAAGTTCAGTTTTAAACTCTTGTCAATCATATTTAGACAATGGAGACACGTGCACTTTCGTGTTGCTCAGGAATAATGGACAAGATCAGCAAGGGAAGGTTCAACTGCATTCAGAATTTGAGGCAACACCAACTTCAAGGGCTGATTGCATATGGGAAGAGTGATAACTTAACAAAGGTGATTGGAGATCAGGTCCAAGCCTCCACAACATCCTCTATCAAGTTACCACGTCGCTTCTAAAGCAAGGAAACAAAGAGTCCAAACCCAACACGTTTTGGGAGTTAGATTCGGACTGGAAAATAACTCTAACTTGTATGAATCACCACGGCGTCATATGGACTCCAACTGGGACGTTCCTATACTTGTTGGAAAGCTCATGAAGTCTACTTTCCAATGAGTCCAACCACATATCTATGCCGCTTATGAGTCGGGCGCAGTCATTGTTTTCGTGCTGACATCTTTTTTCTATTTTGGTGCTGCGTCACCCTATTTTGGACCAATGGCCCATGTATCAAGTTGAGTCCATTAGGACGCGTCTAGGGTTGGAGGACGACTCTAGCACC
>NC_012875.2:21313783-21314617 GCF_000003195.3 Sorghum bicolor | reverse complement strand
AGAGTACAAAATAGTGCAACCAAAATGGTTTCTTAGACTATGGTTCATTAGGCGCAAACTGTGCACCTATCTTGCACTAAAACTTACAATGTCTACAAACGGACCGAAGCAAGATTCCATATGACACACGTCATCTAGGAGTTCCATTAGGTGCGTCCAAATTGATTTCTAAGCATATGGTATGTTCCTTGAAAATCATGCACCTACCTTGCATCAAGATTAGCACTATCTCCAAACATATCAAAACAAGCTTCCAATTGAGCCTCTTCACCGAAGTACCAACAGGTGCTTCCAAAATGGTTTCTTAGACTATGGTGCATTAGGCGCAAACCATGCACATATCTTGCACCAAAATTAACACTATTTCTAAACAGACCAAAGTGAGATTCCATATGACACACGTCATCAAGGAGTTCCGTCGGGTGCATCCAAATTGATTTCTTAACATATGGTACGTTGCATGCAAACTGTGCAACTATCTTGCATCAAGATTAGAACTATATCCGAACAGACCAAATCGAGCCTCCACTTAAGCCTCTTCAACTACGAGTACCATCGGGTGCGTTTAAAATGGTTTCTTAGCCTATGGTGCATTAGGCGTAAACCGTGCACATATTTTCTACCAAAACTAACACTGTCTCTAAATGAACCGAAGCAAGATTCCATATGACACAAATCATTAAGGAGTTATATTAGGTGCGTCCTAATTGATTTCTAAGCATATCGTATGTCCATGCAAACCATGCATCTATCTTGCATCAAGATTAGCACTATCTCCAAATAGATCGAACCGAGCATCCACTTGAGCCCGTTCACCTAGGAATACCAACAAGG
>NC_012875.2:21293194-21298643 GCF_000003195.3 Sorghum bicolor | reverse complement strand
GATCAGCCGCCCGTCTCCTTGTCTTCGGAACCCCATTGTTGATTAAGATTCAGTTTAAAACCTTCAATTCATCTTGCAAATTCAGTGCTTGTTTCCTCGTTCTTGCCAGTTCTTCGATTGCTTGCAGGACGGGAGCCCTAGGGGCTGGTTGTCGCGCTCCACAAGATCGTGACGGCTGTTGGACGTGGTGTATCGGTTGCTAAGGCGCGGTCTTGAGGGCTGTAGTCGGGCCGTGAACGTCATCTCTATCCACTAATCGAGTTATCCAGCGCCTCTCATCGAAAGATCAGGCCAAAAACCCTAGCGGGTTCGCATCATGATGGTTCTTGAAGGCGACCTTGAACTCATCCCAAGTGATAGTATCCGGGTCCTGATGTGCAAAGCAGTACGAATCCCACCAGTCCTGTGCGGCTCCCTGAAGCTGCCCAGAGCCATACAGAACCTTCTCCCTATCATTGCACTGAGCAATGACCAGCTGCTTCTCCACAGCTTTAAGCCAATCCTCAGCTTGCATAGGATCAGCTGAGTGAGAGAAGAACGGTGGACGTCCCTTCATGAACTCTCCACGCTTGTCCCTAGGTGGGGCAAACGCGTTGTTACCTCCTTGATGTTGATTCTGATTCTGATTTTGGTTCTGCTGCATATGGTTCATAATATGGGCCATCCCTTGCATCAGCTGAGTCTGCATAGTCATCAACTGCTCTATGGTCATGGGCTGATTCCCCGGAGGAGGAGGGTTGGCATTAGTCCCGCTGTGATCATTGTTGTTGTTGTTGGACTGCCTGTTGTTTCCTCCATTGGTGTTGCTCCTGGTGTTGACAGGCATCTGATGTATACAAATAATATAATAAAATCAGATGTAGTTCATATGTGTAAACCTGAGCTGTAATGTAATAATCTTTCCTCAAAGTATGAACCAGCTGATAGTCACTTTCCTTTCTCAGTTGATAAACACAGTACTCATAACAGATGTAATATATAGATACTGAACTGATCATGATAAAGTAAGACTGATAAGATAAAGCGATATGAAATATGATAAAGCACAAATAAAGGAGACCGATGATAACCCAAACCAACTATCTCATATAAACTTAATACTTAATCTTGTTCTTGATGCGTTGTGGACATGACCCACAACTCATCGCACTCATTACAAAGAACCAAATCACACCATTAACACAATAATAAATCAAGTTCTCACACAGACCAAGCAAAGCACACTAAGCAAACGACTAAACACTAGACTCGCATAACTAAGATCGTGCTAACGTTCTAAGCGTGGCACTATTTATTACTAAGCCGGGAATAGCTCCTATTCTATAGTAGTACGAGCGCTGGCATCTCCATAGGCTGGATCTTCACGAGGCGGAGAGAAAGCAGGCCACTGAGGTGAAGGCGGTGGCACTCCAGTGATCTGAGCCTCCAGCTGCGCTATCCTCTTCCTGGCGTCGTCCAGCTCCTTCCTGACTTGCTTCAGCTCCACTAGTGAACTGTTGAGCTCGGTGTTAGTGACCGCCACCAGCTTGACAGTCCTGTGCACGCGGGGGTCTTGCTCATCAGTGGTGGAAGCAATAGTCATCGCCAACTCTCCACGGCGACGGCGAGGGTAGTAGCGGCGCTCATCCTGGCTGATCTCCTCGAAGAAGTGATCACGGTATGCGTAGAAAGCCTGGCGAGCAGCATCATTAATGCCCGCCATCTGGGTAGACCTCTCAGCCACAGCTTCATGTATGGACATGATCCTCAGTGCCCTCAACGTCGGGTTAGGCCTGCCGACGTGTGCCCAGACCTTCCAGTACGCCGGGTAGTCTGGGTGACTCCAGTGCTCAATGCGGTACTCCACTGAGAACATGCCATGTCCCCGCTGCTGGTCAAGGAGACGCTTCGGCTCGCTGTGGAAGAAACACTCTCCACCATCCCTGGTGCAGACTGTCACAATCCACCCATCATCAGCAGCAAAGAGTCCATCTTGACCTAGATCCTCCAGGTCCACCGGGTCCTCCGGGTCCTCCAGGTCCTCCAGGTGCATCCTCATCATCATCATCCATGTCATCATCATCACCGAAGGGATCATCTCCTCCAGCTGCCCAGCAAGGCGCCGTTCCATGCACCACCAGAGCTTGAGGTGGTTGTTGTCCTTCATAGGGCTCCGCGTCTTGGAGGTTAGCACCGTCATCGAGATGCTGGTTAGGTTGGAACACGATGTTATCCACGCGACCAGTCAACGAGAACTCCACAGCTTGAACGGGGCGGAAACGAATAACGCTCTTGCGGCAGGTCAAATGGCGAGTCATCTACTTATGCATAAGATCATAGACATGCAGGAAACGGTTAATAGATCATGACAATGATAGATAAAGGAATAACATAAATGAAGGTAAAAGTGTATGTGTAAAGAAGATGAACCAAGATTATACAATGAATGGACAATATGAACTTTGGTGGTATTTATGGTAAGATATAAAAGCAAGTAATGAAGGTATAAAGTAAAAACAAGGTAATGAAATTTATTGTCAAGGCAGAAATAAAACATAACTCAAGTAATAAATGAAAAACAAGGAACAAGAAGGTAATATGAGTAGAATGATAATAAATGACAAGGTATAAAAGAAAGGTTCAAATAACAAGTAGTGAAAGTTGAAACAAGAATATAAATGCAATATGAGAAATAGGAAACAATAAATGATAACAAGGTAATAAATGCAGGAAGTAAGTGAATAAAATGAACTGTTAGTAAAAGTAAGTAGATAAGGCTAATAGATAAGGTCTAATGAGATAGGTTAGTAAGGCAGTTAATAGATCCAATGGTGTATTCCACCCAAAAGGGACAATCTAAACGGCTGTTTCTAGCTAGGCTGCGTGATCCTACGGTCAACACGGCTTTGATACCACTTCTGTCACACCCGGATGTAAGAGAGCATTCGGGTGCCAAATCGCATGTGCGCCAGGATCTCAAATTCACACACATGGACCGACATCATCAATGGTACAAAACACAGTGTTCAAACGAATTACATAAATGAGAGTAAAAGTACCATTATTACAAGCCAAAGGTTTATCAAAGTGCGAAGGGGAAACATAAGCTAAATTGTTCCATAAATAAAGGGGAAACTAAACGCCGACGTAGCAGGACCACCTTGCCACAGGAAGGTCGACGGCAGAACCACACGAGCCTAACAACCAGGAGACTCAGGGTAGTCCTCAGGGAAATCGCAATTGTACTCCTGATCGTCCGAGCAACCTTTAATGATTACAGCAAGGGTGAGCTCATGTCGAACTCAGCAAGCACAGACGGAAAATAAATGACATGCCAGGCTTAAAACAAGGTAAAGCTGACTTGGTTTGACTGCGGTAGCATTTTAGTTGATCACTTTTAATTATGACAATTATTAGAACAACCTATTACTAATTATGAGTAGCATAAACCCAACCCTTAATTAGTGTAAGTAGTAATTAGCATCTTTTAAAAGACTATCCTAATTATTATAGTAATCCAGGGATTAACCCCAATTATTAACACAGGATAGCAATCCTGCCAACACGGAATAGCCATTCCGCCAAAACACGAGGTAGCAACCTCGCCAAGTTCCATCTCCAAGTAACCAGTGAATCCAATTTACTCATCAAGTGAGGGTCTGGGCCGCTCGTGACCGTGAGCACGGCTGATATATCAGTTTTACACTCTGCAGAGGTGTGCACGTTCACTCCAAGTCGTGATTCCCATTTGCCCGGGGTCGCGACTCCCCAAAACACTTCTAAGGTGAGCAGGCAGGGTCTCACTACGAGACCTTTCACAGGGTCCAACTAATAGGATGCCACTCGCAAGTTTTCGCCGGGGCGCTCGACAGTCGATACCCATAGCCATGGCGTACCGATCAACCGACAACTTAATATTCATTACCCAAGTTACTTCCTCACGCCTACCCGGAAAGTAACACCCTACTAGTGGAGGTCCTGCTAATTAGTCAAGCCAGAGCCATATAGCTTGGAGCTGCACTGTAGGTCCCAGGGGGCCGCTCCCTGACTAAGTCCTTACGGAGAGCAGAGACGGGTACGCCCGGCAAACCGGACCACCAACGGTACCCGCTCCCCCTGTCACCACCATCATCACGATGCTCGCAAGCATCCAACATCGCCATCACCGCAGTGACCAAAGATTCAGCACAGTTTAAGCATCAAGTTGAGTAGAGATTATTACTTGTTTAGGCATGTGTATAAGATGAGTAGAGCAGCTAAGAAAACCTAGTATAGCCTAGACTACCCATATACATAACCCCAGGTGAACAAGGAATAGTAAGTAAAGCTAGTCATGTCCTTAGGGTTCGCATTCATTGGACACATGCATATAAAGTAAATGACATTAATGAATAGGTTCAAAATGATCAAACGGTGTCTGCACTTGCCTTGATCGAAGTCGGGTTGCTCGAACTCAGTGGGATCCTGAACCTCTTCCTTCACGAACATCTCGTTGGCTATACGCGACAATCATCAATCATAGGAACAATACATGCAAGCAAACAAGCTTAATCAGAAACAGTACACCAAAGCATGCGAAAACAGAAAGCAACTGCACTGCTGTAATCTACTCGACGAAACGAAACCATAGCGACCAGAATCACCTAAATCGGAGTTACGATGCAAAAGTTATGGCTAAAACAAGTTGAATGGCATTTCTGCAGATAAACTGAACTATTTTTCGTAATTAAAACTAATTAAAACTGAATTAAAACTCATTTTGGATTAAATAAATAAATACTAACCGAGCCAGGGGTTAAACTGCAAAAACTAAGGGCATAAACTTAAATATTTTTGAAAGAACAGGACTGCGGGTTAATTTTGAATAAGCCCGAGGGCTTTTCTGCAAAGCGGCAGGGGCGTGCGGGCTGGCCAGCTTGGCTGGCCACGTGGCGGCCGGTGAGTGGCCGGTCCACAGCACTATGCTGTAGACCGGGGCGCGGGGCAGGGCGGCCGCGGTCCATGGTGGACCGGGCCTGCGGGAGAGGCGTTGGCGGCTGCGTGGACCCGGTCCACGTGGACCGGCCGCACGGGGGCGCAGGGCCGCGGTCCACGGTGGACCGCGCGCCGGTGCGGAGCGGGTGCGCGCGCAGGGGCGGCCGGCGGCCGGCGGTGGCACCATTGGCGCCGCCCGGAGCTCGCCGCGGCGGCGATTCGGCGCGCGGGGAGGCGAGCCAAGGGCACCGGCGGGGTCGGCACGACGAGGCGAACGCGATGACGGCCTCACCCCCGCGAACGATGACGGCAAAGAGAAACTCGACGGCTCCGGGCCGGAATTTCGACCAAAACGGTCGGCGGGGCTTGCAAACTTGCGGCTCCGGGGTTTGGGTTAAGGTTTTTGGAAGGGGCGCGGAACCGTTCCGGCGTCCAATAAAAAGGGTGGGAACAGGGCCGGGGTCTCTCAATCCCCGGGCGGGAAGGAAAAACGGAC
>NC_012875.2:21286192-21292965 GCF_000003195.3 Sorghum bicolor | reverse complement strand
CGTCATATGGACTCCAACTGGGACGTTCCTATACTTGTTGGAAAGCTCATGAAGTCTCAATGGGTCCAACCACATATCTATGCGGCTTATGAGTCGGGCGCAGTCCTTGTTTTCGTGCCGACACCTTTTTCTGTTTTGGTGCTGCGTCACCCTATTTTGGACCAATGGCCCATGTATCAAGTTGAGTCCATTAGGGACGCGTCCTAGGGTTGGAGGACGACTCTAGCACCCCTTTGGTCGTCCTCCCCTCTATTTATTTACATCTAGAGCCGCCATGAACAACTGGGTTTTGTTTAGATCAAGTTTAGCCTTCGCTACTTGCTTGTAGGCGCGCGTGCAGGATCAGCCGCCCGCCTCCTTGTCTTCGGAACCCCATTGTTGATTAAGATTCAGTTTAAAACCTTCAATTCATCTTGCAAATTCAGTGCTTGTTTCCTCGTTCTTGCTAGTTCTTCGATTGCTTGCAGGACGGGAGCCCTAGGGGCTGGTTGTCGCGCTCCACAAGATCGTGACGGCTGTTGGACGTGGTGTATCGGTTGCTAAGGCGCGGTCTTGAGGGCTGTAGTCGGGCCGTGAACGTCATCTCCATTCACTAATCGAGTTATCCAGCGCCTCTCATCGAAAGATCAGGCGAAAACCCTAGTGGGTTCACATCACTTAGACTATGGTTCATTAGGCGCAAACTGTGCACCTATCTTGCACTAAAATTTACAATGTCTACAAACGGACCGAAGCAAGATTCCATATGACACACGTCATCTAGAAGTTCCATTGGGTGCGTCCAAATTGATTTCTAAGCATATGGTATGTTCCTTGAAAATAATGCACCTATCTTGCATCAAGATTAGCACTATCTCCAAACATATCAAACCAAGCTTTCACTTGAGCCTCTTCACCGAAATACCAACAGGTGGTCATCAAGGAGTTCCATCGGGTGCATCCAAATTGATTTCTTCACATATGGTACGTTGCATGCAAACGGTGCAACTATCTTGCATCAAGATTTGCACTATATCCGAAAAGACCAAATTGAGCCTCCACCTACGAGTACCATCGGGTGCGTCTAAAATTGTTTCTTAGCCTATGGTGCATTAGGCGTATACCGTGCACATATCTTCTACCAAAACTAACACTGTCTCTAAATGAACCGAAGCAAGGTTCCATATGACACAAATCATTAAGGAGTTATATCAGGTGCGTCCTAATTGATTTCTAAGCATATCGTATGTCCATGCAAACCATGCATCTATCTTGCATCAAGATTAGCACTATCTCCAACCAAATCGAACCGAGCATCCACTTGAGCCCCTTCACCTAGGTGTACCAACAAGTGCGTCCAAAATGGTTTCTTAGACTATGGTGCATTAGGTGCAAACTGTGCACCTATCTTGCCCCGAAACTAACAATGTCTCCAAATGGACCGAAGTGAGATTCCATAAGACACACGTTGTCATAGAGTTCCATCGAGTGCATCCAAATTGATTTCCTAGCATATGGTATGTTCCATGCAAACCATGTACCTACCTTGCATAAGGATTAGCACTATCTACCATGCAAACCATGCACATATATTGCACCGAAACTAACACCATTTCTAAACAGACCGAAGCGAGATTCCATATGACACACGTCATCTAGGAGTTCCATTGGGTGCGTCCAAATTGATTTCTTAACATATTGTACGTTGCATGCAAACTGTGCAACTATCTTGCATCAAGATTAGCACTATATCCGAACAGACCAAATCGAGCCTCCACTTGAGCCTCTTCAACTACGAGTACCATCGGATGCGTCTAAAATGGTTTCTTAGCCTATGGTGCATTAGGCGTAAACTGTGCACATATCTTCTACCAAAACAAACACTATCTCTAAACGAACCGAAGCAAGATTCCATATGACACACATCATCAAGGAGTTATATCAGGTGCGTCCTCATTGATTTCTGACCATATCGTATGTTCCATGCAAACCGTGCATCTATCTTGCATCAAGATTAGCACTATCTCCAAACAGACCAAACTGGCTAGCTTTCACTTGAGCTCCTTGACCTTGGAGTACCATCGGGTGCGTCCAAAATGGTTTCTTATCCTATGGTGCATTAGGTGCAAACCGTGCACCTATCTTACACCGAAACTAACACTGTCTCTAAACAGACCGAAGTGAGATTCCATATGACACATGTCATCTAGGAGTTCCATCCGGTGCATTCAAATTGATTTCTAAGCATATGGTATGTTGCATGCAAATCGTGCACCTATCTTGCATCAAGATTAGCACTATCTCTAAACAGACCGAACCGAGCCTCCACTTGAGCCTCTTCACCTAGGAGTACTAACAGGTGTTTCCAAAATGGTTTCTTAGACTTTGGTGCATTAGGCGCAAACCTTGCACATATCTTGCACCGAAACTAATAGTGTCTCTAAGCACACTAAAGTGAGATTCCATATGACACACATCATCAAGGAGTTCTATCGGGTGTGTCCATATTAATTTCTAAGCATATGGTATGTTCCATGCAGACCGTAGATCTATCTTGCATCAAGATTAACACTATCTCCAAATAGACCAAACCGAGCTTTTTTGATCCTTTTACTTAGGAGTACCATCGGGTGCATCTAGAATGGTTTCTTAGCCTATGCTGCATTATGTGCAAACCTTGCACCTATGCTGCACCGAAACTAACACTGTCTCCAAACAGACCGAAGCAAGATTTCGTATGACACACGTCATCTAGGAGTTTTATCATGTGCTTCCAGATTGTTTTCTAAGCATTTGGTATGTTCCATGCAAACTGTGCACCTATCTTGCATCAAGATTAGTGTTATCTCCAAACAGACCGAACCGAGCAACCACTTCAGCCCCTTCACCTAGCAGTACCAACGAGTGCGTCCAAAATGGTTTCTAAGACTATGGTGCTTTAGGTGCGAACTGTGCACCTATTTTGCACCGAAACTAACAATGTCTCCAAATGGACCGAAGCGAGATTCCATATGACACACGTCATCAAGGAGTTCCATCGGGTGCATCCAAATTTATTTCCAAGCATATGGTATGTTCCATGCAAACCATGCACCTACCTTGCATAAGGATTAGCACTATCTCCAAACTGACCAAACCAAGCTTCCACTTGAGCCTCTTCACCCAGGAGTACCAAATAGTGCATCCAAAATGGTTTCTTAGACTATGGTGCATTAGGCGCAACCTGTGCACCTATCTTGCACTAAAACTTACAATGTCTACAAACAAACTGAAGCAAGGTTCCATATGACACACGTCATCTAGGATTTGCGTTGGGTGCGTCCAAATTGAGTTCTAAGCATATGTTATGTTCCATGCAAATCATGCACCTATCTTGCATCAAGATTTGCACTATCTCCAAACAAATCAAACCGAGCTTCCACTAAGCCTCTTCAACGAAGTACCAACAGGTGACTCCAAAATGGTTTCTTAGACTATGGTGCATTAGGCGCAAACCATGCACATATCTTGCACCGAAACTAACATTGTTTCTAAATAGACCAAAATGAGATTCCATATGACACACGTCATCAAGAAGTTCCATCGGGTGCATCCAAATTGATTTCCAAACATATGGAATGTTCCATGCAAACCATGCACCTATCTTGCATCAAGATTAGCACTATCTGCAAACAGACCAAACCGAGCTTCCACTTGAGCGTCTTCATCTAGGAGTACAATCAGGTGCGTCAAAAATGGTTTCTTAGACAATGGTGCATTAGGCACAAACTATGCACCTATCTTGCACCGAAACTAACATTGTCTCCAAACAGACCGAACCGAGATTCCATATGACACATGTCATCTAGGAGTTCCATTGGGTGCGTCTATAATTGATTTCTTAACATATGGTACGTTGCATGCAAACTGTGCAACTATCTTGCATCAAGATTAGCACTATATCCGAACAGACCAAATCGAGCCTCCACTTGAGCCTCTTCAACTACGAGTACCACCGGGTGCGTCTAAAATGGTTTCTTAGCCTATGCTGCATTAGGCGTAAACCGTGCACATATCTTCTACCAAAACTAACACTGTCTCTAAACGAACCGAAGCAAGATTCCATATGAGACACATCATCAAGGAGTTATCGGGTGCGTCCTAATTGATTTATGAGCATATCGTATGTTCCATGCAAATCGTGCATCTATCTTGCATCAAGACTAGCACTATCTCCAAACAGACCAAACCGAGCTTTCACTTTAGCCCCTTGACCTAGGAATACCATCGGATGTGTCCAAAATGGTTTCTTCTCCTATGGTGCATTAGGTGCAAACCGTGCACCTATCTTGCACCGAAACTAACACTGTCTCTAAACGGACCGAAGTGAGATTTCATATGACACTTGTCATCTAGGAGTTCCATGTGGTGCGACCAAATTGATTTCTAGGCATATGGTATGTTCCGTGCAAATCGTGCACCTATCTTGCATCAACATTAGCACTATCTCTAAGCAGACCAAACCGAGCCTCCACTTGAGCCTCATCACCTAGGAGTACTAACAGGTGTTTCCAAAATGGTTTCTTAGACTTTGGTGCATTAGGCGCAAACCGTGCACATATCTTGTACCGAAACTAATACTATATCTAAGCATACCAAAGTGAGATTCCATATGACACACGTCATCAAGGAGTTCTATTGGGTGTGTCCATATTAATTTCTAAGCATATGGTATGTTCCATGCAAATTGTGCATCTATCTTGCATCAAGATTAGCACTATCTCCAAATAGAGCAAACCGAGCTTTCACTTGAGACTTTTACCTAGCAGTACCATCGGGTGCGTCCAAAATGGTTTCTTAGCCTATGCTGCATTATGTGGAAACCTTGCACCTATCTTGCACCGAAACTAACACTGTCTCCAAACAGACCGAAGCAAGATTTCATATGCACACGTCATCTAGGAGTTCCATCATGTGCGTCCAGATTGATTTCCAAGCATTTGGTATGTTCCATGCAAACCGTGCACCTATCTTGCATCAAGATTAGCACTATCTCCAAACAGACCGAACCGAGCAACCACTAGGAGTACCAACAAGTGCATCCAAAATGGTTTCTTAGACTATGGTGCATTAGGTGCAAACTGTGCACCTATCTTGCACTGAAACTAACAATATCTCCAAATGGACCGAAGCGAGATTCCATATGACACACGTCATGAAGGAGTTCCGTCGGGTGCATCCAAATTGATTTCCAAGCATATGGTATGTTCCATGCAAACGGTGCACCTATCTTGCATCAAGATTAGCACTATCTCCAAACAGACCAAACCGAGCTTCCACTTGAGACTCTTCATCTAGGAGTACAAACAGGTGCGTCAAACATGGTTTAGACTATGGTGCATCAGGCACAAACTATGCACCTATCTTGCACCAAAACTAACATTGTCTCCAGACACACTGAACCGAGCTTCCACTTGAGCCTCTTCATCTAGGAGTACAAACAGGTGCGTCCAAATTGATTTCTTAACATATGGTACGTTGCATGCAAACTGTGCAACTATCTTGCATCAAGGTTAGCACTATATCCGAACAGACCAAATCAAACCTCCACTTGAGCCTCTTCAACTATGAGTACCATCGGGTGCGTCTAAAATGGTTTCTTAGCCTATGGTGCATTTGGCATAAACCGTGCATATATCTTCTACCAAAACTAACACTCTCTCTAAACAAACTGAAGCAAGATTACATATGATACACATCATCAAGGAGTTATATCAGGTGCGTCCTAATTGATTTCTGAGCATATCGTATGTTCCATGCAAACCGTGCATCTATCTTGCATCAAGATTAGCACTATCTCCAAACAGACCAAACCGAGCTTTCCACTTGAGCCTCTTCATCTAGGAGTACAAACAGGTGTGTCAAAAATGGTTTCTTAGACTATGGTGCATTAGGCACAAACTATGAACCTATCTTGCACCGAAACTAACATTGTCTCCAAACAGATCGAAGCGAGATTCCATATGCCACACGTAATCTAGGAGTTCCATTGGGTGCGTCCAAATTGATTTCTTAGCATATGAAACGTTCCATTCAAATTGTGCAACTATCTTACATCAAGATTAACGCTATATCCAAACAGACCAAATCGAGCCTCCACTTCAGCCTCTTCAACTACGAGTACCATCGGGTGTCTAAAATGGTTTCTTAGCCTATGGTGCATTAGGCGTAAACCGTGCATATATCTTCTACCAAAACTAACACTATCTCTAAACGAACCGAAGCAAGATTCCATATGATACAAATCATGAAGGAGTTATATCAGGTACGTCCTAATTGATTTCTAAGCATATCGTATGTTCCATGCAAACCATGCATCTATCTTGCATCAAGATTAGCACTATCTCCAAACAGACCGAACCGAGCATCCACTTGAGCCCCTTCACCTAGGAGTATTAACAAGTGCGTCCAAAATGGATTCTTAGACTATGGTGTATTAGGTGCAAACTGTGCACCTATCTTGCACCGACACTAACAATGTCTCCAAATGGACCGAAGCAAGATTCCAAATGACACACGTCATCAAGGAGTTCCATCGGGTGCATCCAAATTGATTTCCAAGCATATGGTATGTTCCATGCAAATCGTGCACCTATCTTCCATCAAGACTAGCACTATCTCTAAACAGACCAAACCGAGCCTCCACTTGAGCCTCTTCACCTAGGAGTACCAACAGGTGCTTCCAAAATGGTTTCTTAGACATTGGTGCATTAGGCGCAAACCGTGCACATATCTTGCACCGAAACTAATATATC
>NC_012875.2:21280904-21284409 GCF_000003195.3 Sorghum bicolor | reverse complement strand
CATTGGGTGCATCAAAACTGATTTCCAAGCATAAGGTATGTTCCATGCAAAACATGCACCTACCTTGCATAAGGATTAGCACTATCTCCAAACTGACCGAACCAAGCTTCCACTTGAGCCTCTTCACCCAGGAGTACCAAATAGTGCGTCCAAAATGGTTTCCTAGACTATGGTGCATTAGGCGCAAACTGTGCACCTATCTTGCATTAAAACTTACAATGTCTACAAACGGACCGAAGCAAGATTCCATATGACACACGTCATCTAGGAGTTCCATTGGGTGCGTCCAAACTGATTTCTAAGCATATGGTATGTTCCTTGCAAATCATGCACCTATCTTGCATCAAAATTAGCACTATCTCCAAATAGATCAAACCAAGCTTCCACTTGAGCCTCTTCACCGAAGTACCAATAGGTGCTTCCTAAATGGTTTCTTAGACTATGGTGCATTAGGCGCAAACCATGCACATATCTTGCACCAAAACTAACACTATTTCTAAACAGACCAAAGCGAGATTCCATATGACACACGTCATCAAGGAGTTCCATCGGGGGCATCCAAATTGATTTCCAAGCATATGGTATGTTCCATGCAAACCGTGCACCTATCTTGCATCAAGATTAGCACTATCTCCAAACAGGTCGAACCGAGCTTCCACTTGAGCCTCTTCATCTAGGAGTACAAACAAATGTCTCAAAAATGGTTTCTTATACTATGATGCATTAGGCACAAACTATGCACCTATCTTGCACCGAAACTAACATTGTCTCTAAACAGACCGAAGCGAGATTGCATATGACACACGTCATCTAGGAGTTCCATTGGGTGCGTCCAAATTGATTTCATAAAATATGGTACGTTGCATGTAAACTGTGCAACTATCTTGCATCAAGATTAGCACTATATCCGAACACACTAAATCGAGCCTCCACTTGAGCCTCTTCAACTACGAGTACCATCGGGTTCGTCTAAAATGGTTTCTTAGCCTATGGTGCAGTAGGCGTAAACCGTGCACATATCTTCTACCAAAACTAACACTGTCTCTAAACGAACCGAAGCAAGATTCCATATGACACAAATCATTATGGAGTTATATCAGGTGTGTCCTAATTGATTTCTAAGCATATTGTATGTTCCATGCAAACCGTCCATCTATCTTGCATCAAGATTAGCACTATCTCCAAACAGACCGAACTGAGCATCCACTTGAGCCCCTTCACCTAGGAGTACCAACAAGTGCGTCCAAAATGGTTTCTGAGACTATGGTGCATTAGGTGCAAACTGTGCACCTATCTTGCACCAAAACTAACAATGTCTCCAAATGGACCGAAGCGAGACTCCAAATGACACACGTCATCAAGGAGTTCCATTGGGTGCATCCAAATTGATTTCCAAGCATATGGTATGTTCCATGCAAAACATGCACCTACCTTGCATTAGGATTAGCACTATCTCCAAACTGACCGAACCAAGCTTCCACTTGAGCCTCTTCACCCAGGAGTACCAAATAGTGCGTCCAAAATGGTTTCCTAGACTATGGTGCATTAGGCGCAAACTGTGCACCTATCTTGCATTAAAACTTACAATGTCTACAAACGGACCGAAGCAAGATTCCATATGACACACGTCATCTAGGAGTTCCATTGGGTGCGTCCAAACTGATTTCTAAGCATATGGTATGTTCCTTGCAAATCATGCACCTATCTTGCATCAAAATTAGCACTATCTCCAAATAGATCAAACCAAGCTTCCACTTGAGCCTCTTCACCGAAGTACCAATAGGTGCTTCCTAAATGGTTTCTTAGACTATGGTGCATTAGGCGCAAACCATGCACATATCTTGCACCAAAACTAACACTATTTCTAAACAGACCAAAGCGAGATTCCATATGACACACGTCATCAAGGAGTTCCATCGGGGGCATCCAAATTGATTTCCAAGCATATGGTATGTTCCATGCAAACCGTGCACCTATCTTGCATCAAGATTAGCACTATCTCCAAACAGGTCGAACCGAGCTTCCACTTGAGCCTCTTCATCTAGGAGTACAAACAAATGTCTCAAAAATGGTTTCTTATACTATGATGCATTAGGTGCAAACCATGCACATATCTTAAACCGAAACTAACACTATTTCTAAACAGACCAAAGCGAGATTCAATATGACACACGTCATCAAGGAGTTCCATCGGGTGCATCCAAATTGATTTCCAAGCATTTGGTATGTTCCATGCAAACCATGCACCTATCTTGCATCAAGATTAGCACTATCTCCAAACAGACCAAATCGAGCTTCCACTTGAGCCTCTTCATCTAGGAGTACAAACAGGTGCTTCAAAAATTGTTTCTTAGACTATGGTGCATTAGGCACAAACTATGCACCTATCTTGCACCGAAACTAACATCGTCACCAACAGACCGAAGCGAGATTCCATATGACACATGTCATCTAGGAGTTCCATTGGGTGCGTCCAAATTGATTTCTTAACATATGGTAGGTTGCATGCAAACTGTGCAACTATCTTGCATCAAGATTGGCACTATATCCGAACAGACCAAATCGAGCCTCCACTTGAGCCTCTTCAACTACGAGTACCATCGGGAGCGTCTAAAATGGTTTCTTAGCCTATAGTGCATTAGGCGTAAACCGTGCACATATCTTCTACCAAAACTAACACTGTCTCTAAACGAACCGAAGCAAGATTCCATATGACACAAATCATTATGGAGTTATATCAGGTGTGTCCTAATTGATTTCTAAGCATATTGTATGTTCCATGCAAACCGTCCATCTATCTTGCATCAAGATTAGCACTATCTCCAAACAGACCGAACTGAGCATCCACTTGAGCCCCTTCACCTAGGAGTACCAACAAGTGCGTCCAAAATGGTTTCTGAGACTATGGTGCATTAGGTGCAAACTATGCACCTATCTTGCACCAAAACTAACAATGTCTCCAAATTGACCGAAGCGAGATTCCATATGACACACGTCATCAAGGAGTTCCATCAGGTGCATCAAAATTGATTTCCAAGCATATGGTATGTTCCATGCAAACCATGCACCTACCTTGCATAAGGATTAGCACTATCTCCAAACTAACCGAACCAAGCTTCCACTTGAGCCTCTTCACCCAGGAGTACCAAATAGTGCGTCCAAAATGGTTTCTTAGACTGTGGTGCATTAGGCGCAATCTGTGCACCTATCTTGCCCTAAAACTTACAATGTCTACAAACAGAGCGACGCAAGATTCCATATGAGACATGTCATCTAGGGGTTCCATTGGGTGCGTCCAAATTGATTTCTAAGCATATGGTATGTTCCTTGCAAATCATGCACCTATCTTGCATCAAGATTAGCACTATCTCCAAATAGATCAAAATGAACTTCCACTTGAGCCTCTACACCGAAGTACAAACCGGTGCTTCCAAATTGGTTTCTTAGACTATGGTGCATTAGGCGCAAACCATGCACATATCTTGCACCAAAACTAACACTATTT
>NC_012875.2:21265670-21269962 GCF_000003195.3 Sorghum bicolor | reverse complement strand
AAACCGTGCACCTATCTTGCATCAAGATTAGAACTATATCCGAACAGACCAAATCAAGCCTCCACTGGAGCCTCTTCAACTACGAGTACCATCAGATGCGTCTAAAATGGTTTCTTAGCCTACTGTGTATTAGGCATAAACCGTGGTGCACATATCTTCTACCAAAACTAACACTGTCTCTAAACGAACCGAAGCAAGATTCCATATGACACACATCATCAAGGAGTTATATTAGGTGCGTCCTAATTGATTTCTGACCATATCATATGTTCCATGCAAACCGTACGTCTATCTTGCATCAAGATTAGCACTATCTCCAAACAGACCAAAATGAGATTTCACTTGAGCCCCTTGACCTTGGAGTACCAACGGATGCGTCCAAAATGGTTTCTTATCCTATGGTGCATTCGGTGCAAACCCTGCACCTATCTTGCATCGAAACTAACAATGTCTCTAAACGGACCAAAGTGAGATTCCATATGACACATGTCATCAAGGAGTTCCATCTGGTGCATCCAAATGGATTTCTGAGCATATGTTATGTTCTATGCAAATCGTGCACCTATCTTGCATCAAGATTAGCACTATCTCTAAACAGACCGAACCGAGCCTCCACTTGAGCCTCTTCACATAGGAGTACCAACAGGTGCTTCCAAAATGGTTTCTTAGACTTTGGTGCATTAGGCGCAAACCGTGCACATATCTTGCACCGATACTAATACTGTCTCTAAGCACACCAAAGCGAGAGTCCATATGACACACGTCATCAAAAAGTTCTATCGGTTGTGTCCAAATTAATCTCTAAGCATATGGTACGTTCCATGCAGACCGTGCATATATCTTGCATCAAGATTAGCACTATCTCCAAACAGATCAAACCGAGCTTCCACTTGAGCCTCTTCACCGAAGTACCAACAGGTGCTTCCAAAATGGTTTCTTAGACTATGGTCCACTAGGCGCAAACCATGCACATATCTTGCACCGAAACTAACAATGTTTCTAAACAGACCAAAGCGAGATTCCATATGACACACGTCATCAAGGAGTTCCATCGGGTGCATCCAAATTGATTTCCAAGCATATGGTATGTTCCATGCAAACCGTGCACCTATCTTGCATCAAGATTAGCACTATCTCAAAACAGATCAAACCAAGCTTCCACTTGAGCCTCTTCACCGAAGTACCAACAGGTGCTTCCAAAATGGTTTCTTAGACTATGGTGCATTAGGTGCAAACCATGCACATATCTTGCACCAAAACTAACACTGTTTCTAAACAGACCAAAGCGAGATTCCATATGACACATGTCATCAAGGAGTTCCATTGGATGCATCCAAATTGATTTCCAAGCATATGGTATGTTCCATGCAAACCGTGCACCTATCTTGGATCAAGATTAGCACTATCTCCAAAAAGACCGAACCGAGCTTCCTCTTAAGCCTCTTCATCTAGGAGTACCATCAAATGCGTTAAAAATGGTTTCTTAGACTATGGTGCATCAGGCACAAACCGTGCACCTATCTTCCACCGAAACTAACATTGTCTCCAAACAGACCGAAGTGAGATTCCATATGACACACATCATCTAGGAGTTCCATTAGGTGCGTCCAAATTGATTTTTTAACATATGGTACGTTCCATGCAAACTGTGCAACTATCTTGCATCAAGATTAGCACTATATCCGAACAGACTAAATCGAGCCTCCACTTGAGCCTCTTCAACTACGAGTACCATCAGGTGCGTCTGAAATGGTTTCTTAGCCTTTGCTGCATCTGCATTAGGTGTAAACCGTGCACATATCTTCTACCAAAACTAACACTGTCTCTAAACGAACCGAAGCAAGATTCCATATGACACACATCATCAAGGAGTTATATCAGGTGCGTCCTAATTGATTTCTGAGCATATCATATGTTCTATGCAAACCATGCATCTATCTTTCATCAAGATTAGCACTATCTCCAAACAGACCAAACCGAGCTTTCACTTGAGCCCCTTGACCTAGGAGTACCATCGGGTGTGTCCAAAATTGTTTCTTATCCTATGGTGCATTAGGTGCAAACCGTGCACCTATCTTGCACCGAAACTAACATTGTCTCTAAACGGACCGAAGTGAGATTCCATATGACACATGCCATCTTGGAGTTCCATCTGGTGCGTCTAAATTGATTTCTGAGTATATGGTACGTTCCATGCAAACCATGCACCTACCTTGCATAAGGATTAGCACTATCTCCAAACTGAGATAGTGGAACTCCTAGATTCGGTGATGAGGCTCAAGTGGAGGCTCGATTCGGTCTGTTTAGAGATATGCTTTCTCCAAACAGAGTTCCATCGGGTGCATCCAAATTGATTTCTAAGGATATGGTATGTTCCATACAAACCTTGCATCAAGATTAGCACTATCTCCAAACAGACCAAACCGAGCTTCCACTTGAGCCTCTTTAGCTAGGAGTACAATCGGGTGCGTCCAAATTGGTTTCTTAGGCTATGGTGCATTAGGCATAAACCGTGCACCTATCTTGCACTAAAACTAACACTGTCTCCAAATAGATGACGCGAGATTCCATATGACACACGTCACTCGGAGTTTCATTAGGTGCATCCAAATCGATTTCCAAGCATATGGTATGTCCCATGCAAACTATGCACCTATCTTGCATCAAGATTAGCACTATCTCCAAATAGATCGAACCAAGCTTCCACTTGAGCCTCTTCTCCTAAGAGTAGCAACAAGTGCGTCCAAAATGGTTTCTTAGGCTATTGTGCATTAGGCGCAAACTGTGCACATATCTTCCATTGAAACTAACACTATCTCCAAACACACCAAAGCGAGATTTCATATGACACACGTCATCTATGAGTTCCATCGGGAGTGTCCAAATTGATTTCCGAGCATATAGTACGTTTCATGCAAACCGTGCACCTATCTTGCATCAAGATTAGCACTATCTCTAAACAAACCGAATCGAGCATCCACTTGAGACTCTTCAGCTAGGAGCACAATCGGGTGCATCCAAAATGGTTTGTTAGAATATGGTGCATTAGGCACAAACCATGCACCTATCTTGCACTAAAACTAACACTATCTCCAAACAAAAAAAGTGAGATATGAGATGACACACATCACCTAGGAGTTCTATAGGGTGCGTCCAAATTGTTTTTCAAGCATATGGCATGTTCCATGCAAACCGTGCACCTATCTTACATGAAGATTAGCACTATCTGCAAACAAATCTTACCGAGCTTTCACTTGAGCATCTTCACCTAGGAGTACCATCGGGTGCTTCCACAATGGTTTTTGAGACTATGGTACATTAGGCGCAAACCGTACACTTATCTTGCACCGAAACTAACACTATCTCTAAATGGACCGAAGTGAGATTCCATGACACACGTCATCTAGGAGTTCTATCGGGTGGGTCCAAATTGATTTTCGAGCATATGGTATGTCCATGCAAATCCTACACCTATCTTGCGTCAAGATTAGCACTATCTGCAAACAGACCACCCCAAGCTTCCACTTGAGCCTCATCACATAGGAATACCAACAGGTGCGTCCAAAATGGTTTCTTAGACTATGGTGCATTAGGCGCAAATTGTGCACCTATCTTGCACCAGAACTAACACTATGTCCAGATGGATCAAAGCGAGATTCCATATGACATACATCATCTAAGAGTTCCATCGGGTGCCTCCAAATGGATTTCTGAGCATATGGTATGTTCCATACAAACCGCGCACCTATCTTGCATCATGATTAGCAGTATCCCAAATAGACCAAACCAAGCTTCCATTTAATCCTCTTCACCTAGGAGTACATATAGGTGCGTCCAAAATGGTTTCTTATGCTATGGTGTAGTAGGTGCAAACTGTGCACCTATCTTGCACCAGAACTAACATTGACTCCAAACGGATCGAAGCGAGATTCCATATGACACACGTCATCTAGGAGTTCCATTGGGTGCTTCCAAATTGATTTCTCCGCATATGGCACATTCCATGCAAACTGTGCAACTATCTTGCATCAAGATTAGCACTATCTCCAAACAGACCAAACGAAGCTTCTATTTGAGCCTCTTCACCTAGGAGTACCAACAGGTGCGTGCAAAATGGTTTCTTAGACTATAGTGCATTAGGCGCAATCTTTTTTTGAGATCCATTAGGCGCAAACTGTGCTACTATCTTGCCCCAAAACTAACACTTGTTCCAAACAGATCAAAGGGAGATCTCATTTGGCCCACTCCTTCTTGAATTCCCATTGTGTGTGTTCCAAATTGAAATTCTAAGC
>NC_012875.2:21264440-21265268 GCF_000003195.3 Sorghum bicolor | reverse complement strand
TGGACCGAAGCGAGAATCCAAATGACACACATCATCAAGGAGTTCCATCAGGTGCATCTAAATTGATTTCCAAGCATATGGTATGTTCCATGCAAATCATGCACCTATCTTGCATCAAGACTAGCACTATCTCTAAACAGACCGAACCGAGCCTCCACTTGAGCCTCTTCACCTAGGAGTACCAACAGGTTCTTCCAAAATGGTTTCTTAGACTTTGGTGCATTAGGCTCAAACCGTGCACATATCTTGCACTGAAACTAATACTATCTCTAAGCACACCAAAGCGAGATTCCATATGACACACGTCATCAAGGAGTTCTATCGGGTGTGTCCAAATTAATTTCTAAGCACATGGTACGTTCCATGCAGACCGTGCACCTATCTTGCATCAAGATTAGCACTATCTCCAAACAGACCAAATCGAGCTTTCACTTGAGCCTTTTACCTAGGAGTACCATCGGGTGCGTCCAAAATGGTTTCTTAGCCTATGCTGCATTATGTGCAAACCTTGCACCTATCCTGCACCAAAACTAACACTATCTCCAAACAGACCAAAGCAAGATTTTGTATGACACACGTCATCTTGGAGTTTCATCATGTGCGTCCAGATTGATTTCTAAGCATTTGGTATGTTCCATGCGAACCGTGCACCTATATTGCATCAAGATTAGCACTATCTCCAAACAGACCGAACCGAGCATCCACTTGAGCCCCTTCACCTAGGAGTACCAACTAGTGCGTCCAAAATGGTGTCTTAGACTATAGTGCATTAGGCGCAAACTGTGCACCTATCTTGCACTAAAACTTACAATGTCTACAAACAGACCG
>NC_012875.2:21239729-21260790 GCF_000003195.3 Sorghum bicolor | reverse complement strand
CCGTACGTTCCTGCAGACCGTGCACCTATCTTGCATCAAGATTAGCACTATCTCCAAACAGACCAAATCGAGCTTTCACTTGAGCCTTTTACCTAGGAGTACCATCGGGTGCGTCCAAAATGGTTTCTTAGCCTATGCTGCATTATGTGCAAACCTTGCACCTATCCTGCACCAAAACTAACACTATCTCCAAACAGACCAAAGCAAGATTTTGTATGACACACGTCATCTAGGAGTTTCATCATGTGCGTCCAGATTGATTTCTAAGCATTTGGTATGTTCCATGCGAACCGTGCACCTATATTGCATCAAGATTAGCACTATCTCCAAACAGACCGAACCGAGCATCCACTTGAGCCCCTTCACCTAGGAGTACCAACTAGTGCGTCCAAAATGGTGTCTTAGACTATAGTGCATTAGGCGCAAACTGTGCACCTATCTTGCACTAAAACTTACAATGTCTACAAACGGACCGAAGCAAGATTCCATATCACACACGTCATCTTGCATTGGGTTCTATTGGGTGCATCCAAATTGATTTCTAAGCATATGGTATGTTCCTTGCAAATCATGCACCTATCTTGCATCAAGATTAGCGATATCTCCAAATAGATCAAACCGAGCTTCTACTTGAGCCTCTTCACCGAAGTACCAATAGGTGCTTCAAAAATGGTTTCTTAGACTATGGTGCATTAGGCGCAAACCATGCACATATCTTGCACCGAAACTAACACTATTTCTAAACAGACCAAAGCGAGATTCCATATGACACACGTCATCAAGGAGTTCCATCGGGTGCATCCAAATTGATTTCCAAGCATATGGTATGTTCCATGCAAACCGTGCACCTATCTTGCATCAAGATTAGCACTATCTCCAAACAGACCAAGCCGAGCTTCCACTTGAGCCTCTTCATCTAGGAGTACAAACAGGTGTGTCAAAAATGGTTTCTTAGACTATGGTGCATTAGGCACAAACTATGCACCTATCTTGCACCGAAACTAACATTGTCTCCAAACAGATCGAAGCTAGATTGCATATGATACACGTCATCTAAGAGTTCCATTGGGTGCGTCCAAATTGATTTCTTAACATATGGTACGTTGCATGCAAACTGTGCAACTATCTTGCATCAAGATTAGCACTATATCCGAACAGACCAAATCGAGCCTCCACTTGAGCCTCTTCCCGTCTAAAATGGTTTCTTAGCCTATGGTGCATTAGGCGTAAACCGTGCACATATCTTCTACCAAAACTAACACTGTCTCTAAATGAAGCGAAGCAAGATTCCATATGACACAAATCATCAAGGAGTTATATCAGGTGCGTCCTAATTGATTTCTAAGCATATCGTATGTTCCATGCAAACCATGCATCTATCTTGCATCAAGATTAGCACTATCTCCAAACAGACCAAACCTAGCATCCACTTGAGCCCCTTCACCTAGGAGTACCAACAAATGCGTCCAAAATGGTTTCTTAGACTATGGTGCATTAGGTGCAAACTGTGCACCTATCTTGCACCGAAACTAACAATGTCTCCAAATGGACCAAAGCGAGATTCCATATGACACACGTCATCAAGGAGGTCCATCGGATGCAACCAAATTGATTTCCAAGCATATGGTATGTTCCATGTAAACCATGCACCTACCTTGCATAAGGATTAACACTATCTCCGAACTGACCGAACCAAGCTTCCATTTGAGCCTCTTCACCCAGTAGTACCAAATAGTGCGTCCAAAATGGTTTCTTAGACTATGGTGCATTAGGCGCAAACTGTGCACCTATCTTGCACTAAAACTTACAATGTCTACAAACGGACCGAAGCAAGATTCCATATGACACACGTCATCTAAGAGTTCCATTGGGTGCGTCCAAATTTATTTCTAAGCATATGGTATGTTCCTTGCAATCATGCACCTATCTTGCATCAAGATTAGCACAATCTCTAAACAGATCCAACCGAGCTTCCACTTGATCCTCTTCACCAAAGTACCAACAGGTGCTTCCAAAATGGTTTCTTAGACTATGGTGCATTAGGCGCAAACCATGCTCATATCTTGCACCGAAACTAACACTATTTCTAAATAGACCAAAGTGAAATTCCATATGACAGACGTCATCAAGGAGTTCCATCGGGTGCATCCAAATTGATTTACAAGCATATGGTATGTTCCATGCAAATCATGCACCTATCTTGCATCAAGACTAGCACTATCTCTAAACAGACCGAACCGAGCCTCCACTTGAGGCTCTTCACCTAGGAGTACCAACAGGTGCTTCCAAAATGGTTTCTTAGAGTTTGCTGCATTAGGCGCAAACCGTGCACATATCTTGCACCAAAACTAACAATGTCTCCAATTGGACCGAAGCGAGATTCCATATGACACACATCGTCAAGGAGTTCCATCGGGTGCATCCAAATTGATTTCCAAGCATATGGTATGTTCCATGCAAACCATCCACCTACCTTGCATAAGGATTAGCACTATCTCCAAACTGACCGAACCAAGCTTCCACTTGAGCCTCTTCACCCAAGAGTACCAAATAGTGCATCTAAAATGGTTTCTTAGACTATGGTGCATTACGCACAAACTATGCACCTATCTTGCACTGAAACAAACATTGTCTCCAAACGGACCGAAGCGAGATTCCATATGACACACGTCATCTTGCATTGGGTTCCATTGGGTGCGTCCAAATTGATTTCTTAACATATGGTACGTTACGTGCAAACTGTGCAACTATCTTGCATCAAGATTAGCACTATATCCGAACAGACCAAATCGAGCCTCCACTTGAGCCTCTTCAACTACGAGTACCATCGGGTGCGTCTAAAATGGTTTCTTAGCCTATGGTGCATTAGGCGTAAACCGTGCACATATCTTCTACCAAAACTAACACTGTCTCTAAACGAACCAAAGCAAGATTCCATATGACACAAATCATCAAGGAGTTATATCAGGTGCGTCCTAATTGATTTCTAAGCATATCGTATGTTCCATGCAAACCATGCATCTATCTTGCATCAAGATTAGCACTATCTCCAAACAGACCAAACCTAGCATCCACTTGAGCCCCTTCACCTAGGAGTACCAACAAGTGTGTCCAAAATGGTTTCTTAGACTATGGTGCATTAGGTGCAAACTGTGCACCTATCTTGCACCAAAACTAACAATGTCTCCAAATGGACCGAAGCGAGAATCCAAATGACACACATCATCAAGGAGTTCCATCAGGTGCATCTAAATTGATTTCCAAGCATATGGTATGTTCCATGCAAATCATGCACCTATCTTGCATCAAGACTAGCACTATCTCTAAACAGACCGAACCGAGCCTCCACTTGAGCCTCTTCACCTAGGAGTACCAACAGGTTCTTCCAAAATGGTTTCTTAGACTTTGGTGCATTAGGCTCAAACCGTGCACATATCTTGCACTGAAACTAATACTATCTCTAAGCACACCAAAGCGAGATTCCATATGACACACGTCATCAAGGAGTTCTATCGGGTGTGTCCAAATTAATTTCTAAGCACATGGTACGTTCCATGCAGACCGTGCACCTATCTTGCATCAAGATTAGCACTATCTCCAAACAGACCAAATCGAGCTTTCACTTGAGCCTTTTACCTAGGAGTACCATCGGGTGCGTCCAAAATGGTTTCTTAGCCTATGCTGCATTATGTGCAAACCTTGCACCTATCCTGCACCAAAACTAACACTATCTCCAAACAGACCAAAGCAAGATTTTGTATGACACACGTCATCTTGGAGTTTCATCATGTGCGTCCAGATTGATTTCTAAGCATTTGGTATGTTCCATGCGAACCGTGCACCTATATTGCATCAAGATTAGCACTATCTCCAAACAGACCGAACCGAGGATCCACTTGAGCCCCTTCACCTAGGAGTACCAACTAGTGCGTCCAAAATGGTGTCTTAGACTATAGTGCATTAGGCGCAAACTGTGCACCTATCTTGCACTAAAACTTACAATGTCTACAAACGGACCGAAGCAAGATTCCATATCACACACGTCATCTAGGAGTTCCATTGGGTGCGTCCAAATTGATTTCTAAGCATATGGTATGTTCCTTGCAAATCATGCACCTATCTTGCATCAAGATTAGCACTATCTCCAAACAGATCAAACCGAGCTTCCACTTGTGCCTCTTCACCGAAGTACCAACAGGTGCTTCCAAAATGGTTTATTAGACTAGGGTGCATTAGGCGCAAACCATGCACATATCTTGCACCGAAACTAACACTATTTCTAAACAGACCAAAGTGAGATTCCATATGACACATGGCATCAAGGAGTTCCATCGCGTGCATCCAAATTGATTTCCAAGCACATGGTATTTTCCATGCAAACCGTGCACCTATCTTGCATCAAGATTAGCACTATCTCCAAACAGACCAAACCGAGCATCCACTTGAGCCCCTTCACCTAGGAGTACGAACAAGTGCGTCCAAAATTGTTTCTTAGACTGTGGTGCATCAGGTGCAAACTATGCACCTATCTTGCACCGAAACTAACAATGTCTCCAAATGGACCAAAGCGAGATTCCATATGACACACGTCGTCAAGGAGTTCCATCGGGTGCATCCAAATTGTTTTCCAAGCATATGGTATGTTCCATGCAAACCATGCACCTGTCTTGCATCAAGATTAGCACTATCTCCAAACAGACCGAACCGAGCATCCACTTGAGCCCCTTCACCTAGGAGTACCAACAAGTGCGTCCAAAATGGTTTCTTAGACTATGGTGCATTAGGTGCAAACTGTGCACCTATCTTGCACCAAAACTAACAATGTCTCCAAATGGACCGAAGCGAGATTCCATATGACACACGTCGTCAAGGAGTTCCATCGGGTGCATCCAAATTGTATGTTCCATGCAAACCATGCACCTACCTTGCATAAGGATTAGCACTATCTCCAAACTGACCGAACCAAGCTTCCTCTTGAGCCTCTTCACCCAAGAGTACCAAATAGTGCATCCAAAATTGTTTCTTAGACTATGGTGCATTAGACGCAAACTGTGCACCTATCTTGCACTAAAACTTACAATGTCTACAAACGGACCGAAGCAAGATTCCATATGACACACGTCATCTAAGAGTTCCATTGGGTGTGTCCAAATTGATTTCTAAGCATATGGTATGTTCCGCGCAAATCATGCACCTATCTTGCATCAAGATTAGCACTATCTCCAAACATATCAAACCGAGCTTCCACTTGAGCCTCTTCACAAAAGTACCAACAAGTGCTTCCAAAATGGTTTCTTAGGCTATGGTGCATTAGGCGCAAACCATGCACATATCTTGCACCGAAACTAACACTATTTCTAAACAGACGAAAGTGAAATTCCATATGATAGACGTCATTAAGGAGTTCCATCGGGTGCATCGAAATTGATTTCCAAGCATATGGTATGTTCTATGCAAACCATGCACCTACCTTGCATAAGGATTAGCACTATCTCCAAACTGACCGAACCAAGCTTCCACTTGAGCCTCTTCACCTAGGAGTACCAAATAGTGCATCCAAAACGGTTTCTTAGACTATGGTGCATTACGCACAAACTATGCACCTATCTTGCACTGAAACTTACAATGTCTACAAACGGACCGAAGCAAGATTCCATATCACACACGTCATCTTGCATTGGGTTCTATTGGGTGCATCCAAATTGATTTCTAAGCATATGGTATGTTCCTTGCAAATCATGCACCTATCTTGCATCAAGATTAGCGATATCTCCAAATAGATCAAACCGAGCTTCTACTTGAGCCTCTTCACCGAAGTACCAATAGGTGCTTCAAAAATGGTTTCTTAGACTATGGTGCATTAGGCGCAAACCATGCACATATCTTGCACCGAAACTAACACTATTTCTAAACAGACCAAAGCAAGATTCCATATGACACACGTCATCAAGGAGTTCCATCGGGTGCGTCCAAATTGATTTCCAAGCATATGGTATGTTCCATGCAAACCGTGCACCTGTCTTGCATCAAGATTAGCACTATCTCCAAACAGACCAAACCGAGCTTCCACTTGAGCCTCTTCATCTAGGAGTACAAACAGGTGTGTCAAAAATGGTTTCTTAGACTATGGTGCATTAGGCACAAACTATGCACCTATCTTGCACCGAAACTAACATTGTCTCCAAACAGATCGAAGCTAGATTGCATATGAGACACGTCATCTAAGAGTTCCATTGAGTGCGTCCAAATTGATTTCTTAACATATGGTACGTTGCATGCAAACTGTGCAACTATCTTGCATCAAGATTAGCACTATATCCGAACAGACCAAATCGAGCCTCCACTTGAGCCTCTTCAACTACGAGTATCATCGGGTGCGTCTAAAATGGTTTCTTAGCCTATGGTGCATTAGGCGTAAACCGTGCACATATCTTCTACCAAAACTAACACTGTCTCTAAATGAACCGAAGCAAGATTCCATATGACACAAATCATCAAGGAGTTATATCAGGTGCGTCCTAATTGATTTCTAAGCATATCGTATGTTCCATGCAAACCATGCATCTATCTTGCATCAAGATTAGCACTATCTCCAAACAGACCAAACCTAGCATCCACTTGAGCCCCTTCACCTAGGAGTACCAACAAATGCGTCCAAAATGGTTTCTTAGACTATGGTGCATTAGGTGCAAACTGTGCACCTATCTTGCACCGAAACTAACAATGTCTCCAAATGGACCAAAGCGAGATTCCATATGACACACGTCATCAAGGAGTTCCATCGGGTGCATCCAAATTGATTTCAAAGCATATGGTATGTTCCATGCAAATCATGCACCTATCTTGCACCAAGACTAGCACTATCTCTAAACAGACCGAACCGATCCTCCACTTGAGCCTCTTCACCTAGGAGTACCAACAGGTGCTTCCAAAATGGTTTCTTAGACTTTGGTGCATTAGGCGCAAACCGTGCACATATCTTGCACTAAAACTAATACTATCTCTAAGCACACCAAAGCGAGATTCCATATGATACGTCATCAAGGAGTTCCATCGGGTGCATCCAAATTAATTTCTAAGCACATGGTAAGTTCCATGCAAACCATGCACCTATCTTGCATCAAGATTAACACTATCTCTAAACAGAATGAACCGAGCCTCCACTTGAGCCTCTTCACCTAGGAGTACCAACAAGTGCTTCAAAAATGGTTTCTTACAATTTGGTGCATTAGGCGCAAACCATGCACATATCCTGCACCGAAACTAATACTATCTCTAAGCACACCAAAGCGAGATTCCATATGACACACATTATGAAGGAGTTCTATCGGGTGTGTCCAAATTAATTTCCAAGCATATGGTACGTTCCATGCAGACCGTGCATCTATCTTGCATCAAGATTAGCACTGTCTCCAAATAGACCAAACCGAGCTTTCACTTGAGCCTTTTACCTAGGAGTACCATCGGGTGTGTCCAAAATGGTTTCTTAGCCTACGCTGCATTATGTGCAATCCTTGCACCTATCTTGCACCGAAACTAACAATGTCTCCAAATGGACCGAGGCGAGATTCCATATAACACACGTCATCAAGGAGTTCCATCAGGTGCATCCAAATTGATTTCCAAGCATATGGTATGTTCCATGCAAACCATGCACCTAGCTTGCATAAGGATTAGCACTATCTCCAAACTGACCGAACCAAGCTTCCACTTTAGCCTCTTCACCTAGGAGTACCAAATAGTGCGTCCAAAATGGATTCTAAGACTATGGTGCATTAGGCGCAAACTGTGCACCTATCTTGCACTAAAACTTACAATGTCTACAAACGGACCGAAGTAAGATTCCATATGACACACGTCATCTAGGAGTTCTATTGGGTGCATCCAAATTGATTTCTAAGCATATGGTATGTTCCTTGCAAATCATGCACCTATCTTGCATCAAGATTAGCGATATCTCCAAATAGATCAAACCGAGCTTCTACTTGAGCCTCTTCACCGAAGTACCAATAGGTGCTTCAAAAATGGTTTCTTAGACTATGGTGCATTAGGCGCAAACCATGCACATATCTTGCACCGAAACTAACACTATTTCTAAACAGACCAAAGCGAGATTCCATATGACACACGTCATCAAGGAGTTCCATCGGGTGCATCCAAATTGATTTCCAAGCATATGGTATGTTCCATGCAAACCGTGCACCTATCTTGCATCAAGATTAGCACTATCTCCAAACAGACCAAACCGAGCTTCCACTTGAGCCTCTTCATCTAGGAGTACAAACAGGTGTGTCAAAAATGGTTTCTTAGACTATGGTGCATTAGGCACAAACTATGCACCTATCTTGCACCGAAACTAACATTGTCTCCAAACAGATCGAAGCTAGATTGCATATGATACACGTCATCTAAGAGTTCCATTGGGTGCGTCCAAATTGATTTCTTAACATATGGTACGTTGCATGCAAACTGTGCAACTATCTTGCATCAAGATTAGCACTATATCCGAACAGACCAAATCGAGCCTCCACTTGAGCCTCTTCAACTACGAGTATCATCGGGTGCGTCTAAAATGGTTTCTTAGCCTATGGTGCATTAGGCGTAAACCGTGCACATATCTTCTACCAAAACTAACACTGTCTCTAAATGAACCGAAGCAAGATTCCATATGACACAAATCATCAAGGAGTTATATCAGGTGCGTCCTAATTGATTTCTAAGCATATCGTATGTTCCATGCAAACTGTACATCTATCTTGCACCAAGATTAGTACTATCTCCAAACAGACCGAACCGAGCGTCCACTTGAGCCCCTTCACCTAGGAATAACGACAAGTGTGTCCAAAATGGTTTCTTAGACTAAGGTGCATTAGGTGCAAACTGTGCACCTATCTTGCACTGAAACTAACAATGTCTCCAAATGGACTGAAGTGAGATTCCAAATGACACACGTCAACACGGAGTTCCATCGGCTGCATCCAAATTGATTTCCAAGCATATGGTATGTTCCATGCAAACCATGCACCTACCGTGCATAAGGATTAGCACTATCTCCAAAATGACCAAACCAAGCTTCCACTTGAGCCTCATCACCCAGGAGTACCAAATAGTGCCTCTTCGCCCAGGAGTACTAAATAGTGCATCCAAAATAGTTTCCATGCAAATCGTGCACCTATCTTACATCAAGACTAGCACTATCTCTAAACACACCGCACCGAGCCTCCACTTGAGCCTATTCACCTAGGAGTACCAACAGGTGCTTCCAAAATGGTTTCTTAGACTTTGGTGCATTCGACGCAAACCGTGCACATATCTTGCACCGAAACTAATACTATCTCTAAGCACACCAAAGCGAGATTCCATATGACACACATCATCAAGGAGTTCCATCGGGTGTGTCCAAATTAATTTCTAAGCACATGGTACGTTCCATGCAGACCGTGCATCTAACTTGCATCAAGATTAGCACTATCTCCAAATAGACCAAATCGAGCTTTCACTTGAGCCTTTTACCTAGGAGTACCATCGGGTGCGTCCAAAATGGTTTCTTAGCCTATGCTGCATTATGTGCAAACCTTGCACCTATCTTGCACCGAAACTAACAATGTCTCCAAATGGACCGAAGCGAGATTCCATATGACACACGTCGTCAAGGAGTTCCATCGGGTGCATCCAATTTGATTTCCAAGCATATGGTATGTTCCATGCAAACCATGCACCTACCTTGCATAAGGATTAGAACTATCTCCAAACTGACCGAACCAAGCTTCCACTTGAGCCTCTGCACCCAAGAGTACCAAATAGTGCGTCCAAAATGGTTTCTTAGACTATAGTGCATTAGGCGCACACTGTGCACCTATCTTGCACTAAAACTTACAATGTCTACAAACGGGCCGAAGCAAGATTCCATATGACACACGTCATCTAGGAGTTCCATTGGGTGCATCCAAATTGATTTCTAAGCATATGGTATGTGTAAGTGCAATCAAGCCCTATTGTGGGTTTTGATGTTAATGACAACAAAATTAGAAGACTAACAAGTTTTATCGAGTTAATGAGCAGGGGATCAATTTATGGAAATGATGTACAGGTCGATGGTATTCTGAAAATATGTTTGAGCTGATCCAAACTCAAGGATGTGTTACTTCATTTTATTTTCTTTATTTGAGTTTAGGAAAAGCCGTACTATAAAGGGGAATTCTAGAATTGTTGGTCAACTATGCAACCAGATGCTCATCTTCACAAAACAACATCCTCTTTCTCAGCAAAAGCAGCACGCAAAATAGTTTCTTTCTTAACCTGCTCTGGCCAGGGCGGCAGTGCCGCCCTCTCCTGACCGTTGGGACCCAGGGGATGTCTTTACCTCTGGACGCTCCTCACAACGGTCATCACAGACCTCAGACGACTTATCTCTTGCTCAGACAGACCAGAGCTCTCTCTCTCTCTCCTCCATTGTTGCCCTCCATCCCTCAAGCAATCTTTGATTTCAACCATCAATCTTTGAGAGAAAAGGCAGCAAAACTCGATTGGAGAGTAGATCCACTGATTCCCAAGGTCTAAGAGCATTTGGTTCACGTTTGGTCAGAGGTTCTAGGGTTTGTTACTCTTGGAGCTTGCTCCTAGCCGGCTAGGCGTCGCCTATGAGCTTGCCCTCTTGTGTGGCAGCCTTGGGAGGTTTGTAAACTTGTTTTGCAGCTAAGAAATTACCCCTCACTTCAAGAGTTCACTCTCTTGACTTGAGAACGAGGGTAGGGCAAGCCTTTGTGGCAAGCCTAAGCCTAGTGTGGCTTCCACAACAACGTGGACCTAGGCAAGCCTTTGTGGTGAGCTAAACCACGGGATAAATCACTGAGTCTTGTGTTCTTCTTGCAGATTATTTCTCAAGTTATACTCTTGTTGGGTTTGGTGGCCCGATCTAGTCTTGAGAGACTTTTCTCTGACATCCAGTCTTCGTACTGGATCTTCTCTTTGTTTTGCAGGATTGTGTTCTTCACCACCTAAGTTTACTTCCTGCAAAGTTGTACCACCTTTGTATTTTATTTGAAGGCCAACAGTGCCGCCCTCTGTTCTAATAGAGTTTTGAGTTGAATTTTTACAGGCCTATTCACCCCCCTCTAGGCCTCTTTAACTTCTAGGAGATCCTACAAGTGGTTAGAGCCTTGTTACTTCAGATACGCTTCACTGCGTGAAGTATGGAAGTTGGAAGAGAATCAAGATCCGCCTGAGAGCCAAAGGATGATGTGCTTGTTGAGGATGCAAGCAGCGGCAGTGAGATGTCACTATCCACAGCGAGTAATGCCACCCTCAAAGATGACAAGACCACCGATGCGGAAAGAAAGAAATAATGAAAGAAGAGTGAGAAGAGAAGCAAGGAGAAAAGCAAAAGAAGAACAACAAAGGCATGATGAGAAGCTGAAAAGAAAAGAAGAAAGAAAGCGCATACATGAAGAAAGAGCAAAAAGAAGGGCTGCAAGAACAAAGCAAGAAGAAAGAAAGACGTATGATGCTTCTTCTAGTGAGCTATCTAGTAGCTCGGAAGATGGTGATGATGATGCATCGTATCACGTTTCCAAGGAACAAGAGAAGAACAAGAAAAAGGGAAACAAAGACAAGGGGAACAGCAACAAGAAGAAATATTCAGCCGTATCCATTAATTATTCTTACTTGACTAATCGTGACCGCAAGTCTTTCATTAATGTGCCCGCCGGGAAGTTGCCTCATTTCGATGGGACAAATTTTGCCAAGTGGAAGCACTTGATGAAGGCTTATCTTATCGGTCTTCACCCCGATCTTTGGGAAATTGTGTGTAGTGGATTTCAAGCACCGGAGAACCCCAAAGAGCCAACAAATGAAGAGCTAGCTGCTGTCCACCTCAACGGACAAGCCACAAGCATTCTCCTTAGTGCTCTAGATGGAAATGAGTACAATAGAGTGATGAATGTTGATGTGGCAAAACAGATTTGGGACACCTTGCATCTTGCACATGAAGGTGTAGACAAAGTAAGAAGAGCCAAAATTGATCTATTGATGGCTAAGCTAAATAGGTTTGTGATAATTGATGGAGAAGGTCCTCAAGAGATGTTTGATAGATTGATGACCTTGGTTGGCAAAATTAGAGGGTATGGTTGTGAAGAGCTTGATGATCACAAGATGGTGAAAATCATGTTGGAAGCATACTCACCAAGAAATGAGACCGTAGTCACCTTGATTAGAGATAAGAAAAAGTTTGAGCACTTCACACCAAATGATGTGCTTGGAAGATTGTTGACTTTTGACATGCAAAGAGAAGAGGCAAATGAAAGAAGGAAGCTCGGTGAGCTGCAAGCAAAGCTAGATGGCATGAAGATTAAAGAAGTTGCTCTCAAAGCCAACAAATCAAGCAAGAAAGGAAGTTCAAACAAGATCAAGGACAGCAAGCAAGCATCAACTAGTCAATCTAAAGAACCAAAACAAGTGCAAACAAGAGAGGACACAAGCTCATCTTCAAGTGAGGAAGAAGAAGCACAAGGGACTAATTTCAAGAAAATTGATGACATGGCTTTATTCATAAGAAAGTATCACAAGGGGCTGAAGCAAAATAGATAAAAATTTGTCCAAAGAAAGTTTCCAAACAAGAAAAAGAGAACTTGCTATAATTGTGGCAGCACCGATCACTTTGTTGCCAAGTGTCCTTATGAGAAGAAGGAGAATAACTACAAGAGGGACAACACTAGAGAAGGCAAGCATGAATACAAGAAGAAAAGTAAGCAATTGGGAGAGGCACACATTGGACATGAGTGGGATTCAACTAAAGAGTCAAGTGATGAGGATATGAAAGTTGCAACTGTGGCAATTCAAGGATCCTCCTCAACACTGAAGCTCTTCTCCAAGATGTCCGATGACGACGATCATATCTCCACTCACATTTGTCTCATGGCAAAGGGTGAGAAGGTAAAAACTAAATCCAAATCCTCTTCAATCCCTAGTGATATATCAAGTAGTGAACTTAGTGAAAGCTCTAGTGATGATGATCTTAGTGACAATGATGAGTTTGTTCAAATAACAAGAAAGTTAGATCCTAAGACTAAAATATTCATCACTAAACTATTGGAGGATTTAGAAAGTGTGTGAGCTGAGCTAGCAACAAGAGATGATGACTTACTTGAGCAAGAAAATATGTACATTGCTTGTAAGGAAGCTCTTGTGTTGGAGAGAAGTGAGGTGGACTCTTTGACCAAGGTCTTGACCGAAGAACAAAGAGAACATGCTCTCACAAAGAAGGCAAATATTGCACTCAACGATAAGTATTGTGTCTTAAAGGAAAAGCACAACAAACTTGAGAAGCAATATTATCTTCTTTTGGAGAGCAACTCACAGCCCTCTAATACAAAAGGCACTTCTAATTCCTCCACTAGTCTAAAATGTGAAACTTACCACAACATTGACAAAAATACTCATGCTGCTAACCTTATGAACATGTGTGAAATGAGAAAAGAGATCTCAAGATTAAATGTTGTGATAAGTGAGAAGTGCAACAAAGTTAGTAGTGACAAGGAGAATCCATCAAAGAAAGCACAATACAAGGATGGAAGACATCCCTATATAAAGGATGGACTTGGTCTCAAGAAAGGGGCCAAGACAAATGGAAGAAAGGTAATAAATGGATATGAGTGTGTGAAATTTACTAGCAAAGGAAAAATGGGTACAGAACAGCCTGCACAGAAGGTGACACCATGGCTGCCCCGAGCAGCACTGCCAACCAAGGGCGGCAGTGCCGCTGTGAAGGGCGGCAGTGCCGCCCCCCACAGAAAAGGGAACGCTATCCATTCTTCATATGCTAGTGAAAAGCCCAAGAAGCATATGTACCAGCAAGAGCAAAAGATTCTGAAGCCAAGAGATCAATCTGGGGCACACCAAGCAAGCTTAGTTATCAACCCAAGGCACAAATATTTTGACAAAGCTTGAACTCTAATTTTGTGTTGAAAAACAACAGCAAAGGGGAAGTGATTGCCAAGTATATTGGGAAGGACAGAAATATTTATCTTCACACCTCTATTTGGGTTCCTAAGATTCTTGTGACTGACATGAGAGGCCCCAAGAATGATTGGGGACCTAAAACTAGCAACTAAACTTGTTTTGCAGGCATACTCCTCCGGTGGATCAAGTTGGGTGCTTGATAGCGGCTGTACAAATCATATGACCGGAGAAAGGAGTATGTTCTCATCATATTCCCCAACAACAAATTCCAATGACAACATTGTGTTTGGTGATAACTCAAAAGGGGAAGTGATAGGTCTTGGTAAAGTAGCTATATCACTTGATCATTCTATTTCAAATGTCTTACATGTTGATTTGTTGAGTTACAATTTGCTATCTGTTTCTCAACTATGTGAAATGGGATACAATTGTCTCTTTACGGATAAGGGTGTGGAAGTCTTCAAGCGGGAGGATGCCTCTATTGTCTTTACGGGTCGGTTGAAAAATACTTTACCTTGTTGACTTCAGCAAGAGTGAAACCAAGATTGAGACCTGTTTAGTGGCAAAATCCAGCATGGGTTGGCTATGGCATCGCCGACGAGCTCATGTTGGGATGAGGAATTTGGCCAAACTCTTGAAAGACAACCACATCCTTGGACTAACAAATGTTAGTTTTGAAAAAGACAGGATATGTAGCGCTTGCCAGGCCGGAAAACAAGTAGGTGTACCTCACCCACCAAAGAGCATAATGACCACCACTCAACCCTTGGAGTTGATACACATGGATCTCTTTGGACCGGTCGCCTACCTAAGCTTTGGGGGTAACAAATATGGACTAGTAATTGTTGATGATTATTCTCGTTTCACTTGGGTGTTCTTTCTCTATGATAAGTGCCAGGTGCACGACAAGGTGAAAACCTTTGTCAGACGAGCATAAAAGGAATTTGGTCTTCCTATCAAGAAAGTAAGAAGTGACAATGGGGCCGAATTCAAAAACACTCAAGTTGAAGAGTTTCTTGATGATGAAGGCATCAAGCATAAATTTTCAACCGCGTACACCCCACAACAAAATGGTGTGGTAGAGAGAAAGAATAGAACAATTATCGACATGGCAAGAACTATGCTTGATGAATACAAGACGTCGGATATATTTTGGTGTGAGGCCATCAACACCGCTTGCCATGCCATCAATCGCCTCTATCTACACAAGAAACTCAAGAAGACTTCATATGAGCTTCTCACCGGTAACAAACCCAAGGTGTCCTACTTTAGAGTGTTTGGGTGTAAATGCTTCATACTAAACAAAAGACCCAAAACCTCTAAGTTTGCACCTAAAGTAGATGAAGGATTTCTTCTTGGCTATGGATCAAATGAGCACGCCTATCGAGTCTTCAACAAAACTCTAGGTAGAGTTGAAGTGTCGATAGATGTGACATTTGATGAATCTAATGGCTCTCAAGTGGAGCAAGTTGATCTAAGTGTTGTAGGAAAGGAAGATCCACCTTGTAAGGCAATCAAGCAAATGTCCATCGGTGACATTAGGCCACTAGAAGGACAAGTCTCAGAAGAGGAGGATCCACCAGCTGTTGCTGCACAAATTTCCGCTGACGTACTCGACAAGGATGCACAACACACACCTGCTAGAAATCAGCAGGGCGGCAGTGCCGCCCCCTCCACCTGAGTAGCAGACCCTCCTGCTTCTACATCACAAGTTGAAGGAATCAACCTAGAGCCCATTTTTGAACAAGAAGAAGCTGAAGGTTCAGAGGAGCAGAAAAACCTTGATGAGTGACTTCGATAAACTATACAACGAGATCATCCCGTCGACAACATTCTTGGAAGCATTCGAAAAGGGGTAACAACTAGATCTCATTTGGTTAACTTTTGTCAATTTTACTTGTTTGTCTCCTCTTTGGAACCACTCAAGGTAGAACAAGCATTTGGAGATCCGGATTGGGTCATGGCAATGCAAGAAGAGCTTAACAACTTTGAGAGAAATCAAGTATAGACCTTGGTTGAAAGGTCAAATACCAATGTTATTGGAACAAAATGGGTCTTTCGCAACAAGCAAGATGAACATGGTGTGGTGACAAGAAACAAGGCAAGATTGGTAGCTCAAGGATTTACTCAAGTAGAGGGATTGGATTTTGAAGAAACATATGCACCGGTAGCAAGGCTTGAGGCAATTCAAATGCTCTTAGCTTTTGCTGCCCATCATGACTTCAAGTTATATCAAATGGATGTCAAGAGTGCATTCCTCAATGGTCTAATACAAGAATTGGTCTACGTTGAGCAACCACCGGGATTTGAAGACCCCAAGTTTCCAAACCATGTGTTCAAACTCCAAAAGGCGCTCTATGGGCTAAAACAAGCACCAAGAGCATGGTATGAATGCCTTAAGGAATTCTTGCTTAAACAAGGCTTTGACATAGGGAAAGCCGATCCTACACTCTTCACTCATAAAGTTCGTAATGATATATTTGTGTGCCAAATATATGTCGATGACATAATATTTGGTAGTACTAATCATTTGTATGTTGAAGAATTTAGTAGGACCATGACGAAGAGATTTGAGATGTCCATGATGGGTGAATTGAAGTTCTTCCTTGGATTTCAAATCAAACAAGTGAAGGAAGGAACTTTCATAAGTCAAACCAAGTACACTCATGATATGCTCAAGAAGTTCGACATGGTGAATGCCAAGCCTATCAAAACTCCCATTCCAACTAATGGACATCTTGATCTAAATGAAGAAGGGACAGCTGTGGATATCAAGGTACATCGTTCCATGATTGGCTCTCTTCTTTACTTATGTGCATCTAGGCCGGACATAATGCTTAGTGTGTGCATGTGTGCTAGATTTCAAGCCAACCCGAAAGAGTGTCACTTAGTGGCTGTTAAGAGAATCTTACGATATCTAGTTCACACACCGAACCTTGTCTTGTGGTATCCTAAGGGTTCCAAGTTCAATCTACTTGGCTATTCGGACACCGATTACGCCGGTTGCAAAGTAGATAGAAAAAGAACTTCGGGGACATGTCAATTCCTTGGACGGTCCTTAGTGTCTTGGAGCTCTAAGAAGCAAAATTGTGTAGCCCTTTCCACTGCGGAGGCCGAGTATGTTGTAGTCGGCGCATGTTGTGCTCAACTACTTTGGATGAAGCAAACCCTTCAAGATTTCGGATGTCACCTCACCAAAATCCCATTATTGTGTGACAATGAAAGCGCCACAAAGCTTGCAAACAACCCCGTAAGTCACTCAAGAACTAAACACATAGACATAAGACATCATTTCTTAAGAGACCACGAAGCTAAAGGAGATATTGGAATTCGTCATGTGAGCACCGAAAAGCAACTAGCCGATATCTTCACTAAACCCCTCGATGAGTCAAGGTTTTGTGAGCTGCGTAGTGAACTAAATATCCTTGATTCTCGTAATGTGACTTGAAATCCTGCACATATATGTTTGTCAACCTAGCGACATAGGCAAAATCTTGAAAAGTTGATTTACAAGTCTTTCAAAACATTTACAAAATGTCTCTTAGTATTATGATCATAGTATGTATTGTTGTTTGTTTGCTGATCATAATACTTAGGGATTAACCTGTCCTTATCTAAAGTAAAGAATAGGAAAAGGATTTAGCTGTAACCCTACAAGTTGGGCAGGGCGACAGTGCCGCCCATTAAGGCCGGCAGTGCCGCCCTTTGAATCCACAATGGATTCGGGCCCAATTTGGCAGAGGCGCGGGGCCCATCTCCCTCTACCTCTTTTCTCTCTGGCTCCGCCCCTCCTCTTTCCTTTCTCTCCCAGACGTGCACAACACCTCCCTTCTCCTTCTCCTCTCCTCTAGGGTTAGGGCAAGGTGCAAGTGCTCATAGTCGTGATCTCCACAGCCCTTGGCGAGTTCCCAGCCTCTCCTCTCGTTGCTGGTGACTGCCCCCCCCCCCCCCGCTCAAGCCTTGGGCATTGCTCTTCTTTCCTCTTCATTCAACGCATAAGATGGATCGAGAAGGAGATGATGCTAGGGGAAAGAGGAAAGTGTTGGCGAAGCAACTGGCTCGCAGAGGCAGGGGGAGGACAGCGAGAGGCAGTGGTGCAGCACCTCGAGCCACTGATAGAGCAGCACATGATCAATATGTGGTTGAGGAGGAAATGAATCAAAGGATGGGATACACCATCCCAATTATGCATGGCACACCAAATCACCTCACAGAGTTTGATGACAGCTATATGAGGGACAATGAGGATGAGTTTGTTCTCACAGAGCCTCACAACAATGTGAGACATACAATGGTTGACTATGGGAGGAGTTGGAAGCAGTGGCGAATCCAGCTATGAAGTTCATCGGGGTCATCACATTTATACAGTGGGGTCGGCACCATTGTTTAACTATGATGAACAAAAATTCTCCATTAATTTTTTCAAAGTCATCGGGGTCAGGTGACCCCAATAGTATAGGCTAGATTCGCCCCTGTTGGAAGGCTACTGGTGATGCCAGAGAGATTGATCCCTATGCTGCAGATAAGCTATTGGGGGTTGATTATAGATTTTCGAATGTGTTCCACTCCAACTTCTCTGCCACAGCCATCATGACAAAGCCTAGGGGCAAAATCTGCAAGATGCAATATGTTGATTTCAATGAGCTGCAAGATAGAAATGAGTTTGCTACTGCCATAAAAACATGTGACAGATTCTAGTTGACTGATATCATGAGTTTTAGGTATGATTGGAATAGAGAAATACTTGCACAGTTTCATGCCACATATTTTTGGAACATGGATGAGGATGAGATCCACTGGATGACAGATGGTAGGCATTATCGCATTGATTTTGTCACCTTCTGTCGTATTCTTGGTTTTGGACAGATTCATAGATCTTTCAGTAGGATCCATGATGTGCGTCGCCTTGAGCCACATGAGGTGAGTTTTATGTGGGAAGATCCTAGCAAGGCTGATGGGAGAAGGACAGGGTTAAAGGCAATTTATTACACCATGAACAACCTGTTTAGAATCACTCTCAATCCCAAGGACAATGCAACTGATCTAAATGGATATATCACTAATGTGTTGTCTAGATTCCCAGATGGTGAGAGATTCAATGTAGGAAGATTTATTTGGGTTGAGTTAGCTTATGCCATGGATGATGGAAGAAGGTCGCTGCCATATGCACCTTATCTGATGTTCATGATTAAGAGGCTTTCAGGTCAGAGATTCCCCAAGGACTGCATTCATGGTGTTTACAACATAAAGAAGACACATGGGGGTAAGGGGAGCAGCGGGGCAGCAGCCGGTTCAACCACTAGAGAGGCATCCTTTGCTCATAGAGATGTTCCTGAGTCCTCTAGGAATGGCAGGAAAAAGAAGAGCAAGAAGCTGGGGAAGATGAGTGAATGGATCAAGGCCATTTTTGCTACCTGTACCTATGCTGCAAACACTGCTTATGAGGATCGTTTGGAGAACAGAGAGGCAGTTAGGGCAGCTAGGGAGTTGGCTGGTCTTCCACCTCTTGCACCAGTTAGGCCTCCTCCTCAATTACCTAACCTACCTAGTCTGTCAGACACCTCTTCTGAGGATGAGCAGCCCCATGGAGATGCACAGGAGCAGCACTTTGAGCAGCCTGATGGTGATGATAGTGATGATGAGGGGATCTGGGCAGCAAAGGAAGATCCATAGGTTCAGGAGACCTTGCTACGTGTCTACTCTCGACGTCCTCGTGACCCTTCAGAGGCAGCTGGGCCTTCTTCTTCAGCTCCACCTCGATGTTCAGGACGCTTCACCTCGACCACTCATGTTCAGGGACATGCTAGAGTTGACTCCGACAGCGACGACGAGTGATTTCTCTTCTTTTCTCTTCTCTTTTTGGTGTTTGACGCCAAAGGGGGAGAAAATTAGAGGGGTCAAATTATTTTCGAGATCTAGCTGCGCTTCATGTCCTATCTTTTGAGAGTAGTCTTTAGGTTGTGAGAGAAAACCGTTGAAAAACTCTATTTTATGTATTATGGCTACCTTATCTCACTATTTGCTTTGGATATGGACTTGTTTTAAGAACAGCGGTTTTATTATTTAGTTCAGTTCACTGTGTTGTCTCTCCTCTCTAGTTTTTGCTATGTTTTTCTGGTTGTTGTCTGACTGTTGGGTATTAGGCCGGCAGTGCCGCCCTTCTAGGCCTGCAGTGCCGCCCTATGCCTCAGCAGCCAAGCAGCTCTGTTGTTTAACTATCTGTTTGTATCACGTCTTGTCTTGTGACACTTTGCACAACACCCCACAGCAGGCATGGATGTAGGGGGAGGTCCTCCTACTTGAAGATGTAAGACCTTGCATCATAAAGCAAGCTTTTAGGATTCAATCCTCATTTACATCTTCAGGGGGAGGCCCCTATAATCCTGGCTCGAAAATCTTAATTCTTGTTTATATTGTTGAAAGCTCTAATTAGGTTATCATCAATCACCAAAAAGGGGGAGATTGTAAGTGCAATAAAGCCCTATTGTGGGTTTTAGTGTTAACGACAACAAAATTAGAAGACTAACAAGTTTTATCGAGTTAATGAGCAGGGGATCAATTTATGGAAATGATGTACAAGTTGCTGGTATTCTAAAGACATGTTTGAGCTGATCCAAACTCAAGGATGTGTTACTTCATTTTTCTCTTTATTTGAGTTTAGGAAAAGCCGTACTATAAAGGGGAATTCTAGAATTGTTGGGCAACTGTGCAACCAGATGCTCATCTTCACAAAACAACATCCTCTTTCTTAGCCAAAGCAGCACGCAAAACAGTTTCTTTCTTAACCTGCTCTGGCCAGGGCGGCAGTGCCGCCCTCTCCTGACCGTTGGGACCCAAGGGATGTCTTTACCTCTGGACGCTCCTCACAACGGTCATCACAGACCTCAGACGACTTATCTCTTGCTCAGACAGACCAGAGCTCTCTCTCTCTCCTCCATTGTTGCCCTCCATCCCTCAAGCAATCTTTGATTTCAACCATCAATCTTTGAGAGAAAAGGCAGCAAAACTCGATTGGAGAGTAGATCCATGATTCCCAAGGTCTAAGAGCATTTCATTCACGTTTGGTCGAAGGTTCTAGGGTTTGTTACTCTTGGAGCTGCTCTAG
>NC_012875.2:21238369-21239629 GCF_000003195.3 Sorghum bicolor | reverse complement strand
CACTTCAAGAGTTCACTCTCTTGACTCGAGAACGAGGGTAGGGCAAGCCTTTGTGGCAATCCTAAGCCTAGTGTGGCTTCCTCAACAACGTGGACCTAGGCAAGCCTTTGTGGTGAGCTGAACCACGGGATAAATCACTGAGTCTTGTGTGCTTCTTGCAGATTATTTCTCAAGTTATACTCTTCTAGGGTTTGGTGGCCCGATCTATTCTTGAGAGACTTTTCTTTGACATCCAGTCTTCATACTGGATCTTATCTTTGTTTTGCAGGATTGTGTTCTTCACCACCTAAGTTTACTTCCTGCAAAGTTGTACCACCTTTGGTATTTTATTTGAAGGCCGGTAGTGCCGTCCTAGAAGGCTGGCAGTGCCGCCCTCTGTTCTAACAGAGTTTTGAGTTGAATTTTTACAGGCCTATTCACCCCCCTCTAGGCCTCATTAACTTCTAGGAGATCCTACAGTATGTTCCATGCAAATCATGCACCTATCTTGCATCAAGATTAGCACTATCTCTAAACAGACCGAACCGAGCCTCCACTTTAGCCTCTTCACCTACGAGTACCAATAGGTGCTTCCAAAATGGTTTCTTAGACTTTGGTGCATTAGGCGCAAACCGTGCACATATCTTGCAGCGAAACTAATACTGTCTCTAAGCACACCAAAGCGAGATTCCGTCTGACACAACTGTTAGTACGTTCCATGCAAACTGTGCAACTATATTGCATCAAGATTAGCATTATATCTGAACATACCAAATCGAGCCTCCACTTGTGCCTCTTCAACTGCGAGTACCATCGGATGCGCCTAAAATGGTTTCTTAGCCTATGGTACATTAGACGTAAACCGTACACATATCTTCTACCAAAACTAACACTGTCTCTAAACGAACCGAAGCAAGATTCCATATGACACCCATCATCAAGGAGTTATATGACGTGTGTCCTAATTGATTTCTGACCATATCGTATGTTCCACGCAAACCGTGCATCTATCTTGCATCAAGATTACCACTATCTCAAAATAGACCAAACTGAGCTTTCACTTGAGCCCCTTGACCTAGGAGTACCATCGGGTGTGTCCAAAATAGTTTCTTAGCCTATGGTGCATTAGCTGCAAATCATGCACCTATCTTGCACCGAAACTAGCACTGTCTCTAAACGGACCGAAGTGAAATTCCATATGACACATGTCATCTAGGAATTCCATCTGGTGCATCTAAATTGATTTCTGAGCATATGGTATGTTCCATGCAAATCGTGCAT
>NC_012875.2:21224632-21225897 GCF_000003195.3 Sorghum bicolor | reverse complement strand
ATGTTAGTTTCGGCGCAAGATTGGTGCATGGTTTGTGCCTAATGCACCATAGTCTAAGAGACCATTTTTGACGCACCTGTTTGTACTCCTAGATGAAGAGGCTCAAGTGGAAGCATGGTTCGGTCTGTTTGGAGATAGTGCTAATCTTGATGCAAGATAGGTGTACAGTTTGCATGGAACGTACCATATGCATGGAAATCAATTTGGATGCACACGATGGAACTCGTTGATGACATGTGTCATATGGAATCTCTCTTTGGTCTGTTTAGAAATAGTGTTAGTTTTGGTGTAAGATATGTGCATGGTTTGCGCCTAATGCACCATAGTCTAAGAAACCATTTTGGAAGTACCTTTTGGTACTTCGGTGAAGAGGGTCAAGTGGAAGCTCGGTTTGATCTGTTTGGAGATAGTGCTAATCTTAATGCAAGATAGATGCACGGTCTACATAGAACGTACCATATGCTTAGAAATTAATTAGGACGCACTTGATATAAGTCCTTGATGATGTGTGTCATATGGAATCTCTCTTCGGTTTATTTAGGGATAGTGTTAGTTTTGGTAGAAGATATGTGCATGGTTTACGCCTAATGCACCATAGGCTAAGAAACCATTTTAGACGCATCCAATGGTACTCGTAGTTGAAGAGGCTCAAGTGGAGGCTCGATTTGGTCTGTTCAGATATATTGCTAATCTTGATGCAAGATAGTTGCACAGTTTGCACGGAACATACCATATGTTAAGAAATCAATTTGAACGCACCTAATGGAACTCCTAGATGACGTGTGTCATATGGAATCTCGCTTCGGTCTATTTGGAGACAATGTTAGTTTCGGTGCAAGATAGTTGCACGGCTTGCATAGAACATACCATATGCTTGGAAATCAATTTGGATGCACCCGATAGAACTCGTTGATGACATGTGTCATATGGAATCTCTCTTTTGTCTGTTTAGAAATAGTGTTAGTTTCAGGGCAAGATATGTGCATGGTTTGGGCCTAATGCTCCATAGTCTAAGAAACCATTTTGGAAGTACCTTTTGGTACTTCGGTGAAGAGGGTCAAGTGGAAGCTTGGTTTGATCTGTTTGGAGATAGTGCTAATCTTGATGCAAGATAGATGCACGGTCTGCATGGAACGTACCATATGCTTATAAATTAATTTTGACACACACAATAGAACTCCTTCATGGCGTGTGTCATACGGAATCTCGCATTGGTGTGCCTAGAGATCTCAACTAATGCAACGTGCAAGCAAGATTACAGTATC
>NC_012875.2:21207487-21224532 GCF_000003195.3 Sorghum bicolor | reverse complement strand
ATATGGCCAGCTATCAAAATGCACGGTCTGCATGGAACGTACCATATGCTTATAAATTAATTTTGACACACACGATAGAACTCCTTCATGGCGTGTGTCATACGGAATCTCGCTTTGGTGTGCCTAGAGATAGTAATAGTTTCGTTGCAAGATATGTGCACGGTTTGCGCCTAATGCACCAAAGCCTAAGAAACCATTTTGGAAGCACTTGTTGGTACTCCTAGGTGAAGAGGCTCAAGTGGAGGCTCGGTTCGGTCTGTTTAGAGATAGTGCTAATCTTGAGGCAAGATAGGTGCACGATTTGCATGGAACATACCATATGCTTAGAAATCAATTTGGATGCACTGGATGGAACTCCTAGATGACATGTGTCATATGGAATCTCACTTCGGTCCGTTTAGAGACAGTGTTAGTTTCGGTGCAAGATAGGTGCACGGTTTGCACCTAATGCACTATAGGATAAGAAACCATTTTGGACGCACCTGATAGTATTCCTATGTCAAGGGGCTCAAGTGAAAGCTCAGTTTGGTCTGTTTGGAGATAGTGCTAATCTTGATGCAAGATAGATGCACGGTTTGCATGGAACATACGATTTGGTCAGAAATCAATTAGGACGCACCTGATATAACTCCTTGATGATGTGTGTCATATGGAATCTCTCTTCGGTTCGTTTAGAGATAGTGTTAGTTTTGGTAGAAGATATGTGCATGGTTTACGCCTAATGCACCATAGGCTAAGAAACCATTTTAGACGCATCCAATGGTACTCGTAGTTGAAGAGGCTCAAGTGGAGGCTCGATTTGGTCTGTTCAGATATAGTGCTAATCTTGATGCAAGATAGTTGCACAGTTTGCATGGAACATACCATATGTTAAGAAATCAATTTGAACGCACCTAATGGAACTCCTAGATGACGTGAGTCATGTGGAATCTCGCTTCGGTCTGTTTGGAGACAATGTTAGTTTCGGTGCAAGATAGTTGCACGGTTTGCATGGAACATACCATATGCTTGGAAATCAATTTGGATGCACCCGATAGAACTTGTTGATGACGTGTGTCATATGGAATCTCTCTTTTGTCTGTTTAGAAATAGTGTTAGTTTCGGTGCAAGATATGTGCATGGTTTGGGCCTAATGCTCCATAGTCTAAGAAACCATTTTGGAAGTACCTTTTGGTACTTCGGTGAAGAGGGTCAAGTGGAAGCTTGGTTTGATCTGTTTGGAGATAGTGCTAATCTTGATGCAAGATAGAGGCACGGTCTGCATGGAACGTACCATATGCTTAGAAATTAATTTTGACACACCCGATAGAACTCCTTCATGGCGTGTGTCATACGGAATCTCGCTTTGGTGTGCCTGGAGATAGTATTAGTTTCATTGCAAGATATGTGCACGGTTTGCGCCTAATGCACCAAAGTCTAAGAAACCATTTTGGAAGCACTTGTTGGTACTCCTAGGTGAAGAGGCTCAAATGGAGGCTCGGTTCGGTCTGTTTAGAGATAGTGCTAATCTTGATGCAAGATAGGTGCACGATTTGCATGGAACATACCATATGCTTAGAAATCAATTTGGATGCACCGGATGGAACTCCTAGATGACATGTGTCATATGGAATCTCACTTCGGTCCGTTTAGAGACAGTATTAGTTTCGATGCAAGATAGGTGCACGGTTTGCACCTAATGCACTATAGGATAAGAAACCATTTTGGACGCACCCGATAGTACTCCTATGTCAAGGGGCTCAAGTGAAAGCTCAGTTTGGTCTGTTTGGAGATAGTGCTAATCTTGATGCAAGATAGATGCACGGTTTGCATGGAACATACGATATGGTCAGAAATCAATTAGGACGCACCTGATATAAGTCCTTGATGATGTGTGTCATATGGAATCTTGCTTCGGTTCATTTAGAGATAGTGTTAGGTTTGGTAGAAGATATGTGCACGTTTTACGCCTAATGCACCATAGGCTAAGAAACCATTTTAGACGCATCCGATGGTACTCGTAGTTGAAGAGGCTCAAGTGGAGGCTCGATTTGGTCGGTTCAGATATAGTGCTAATCTTGATGCAAGATAGTTGCATGGTTTTGTGCCTAATGCACCATAGTCTAAGAAACCATTTTGGAAGTACCTTTTGGTACTTCGGTGAAGAGGGTCAAGTGGAAGCTCGGTTTGATCTGTTTGGAGATAGTGCTAATCTTGATGCAAGATAGATGCACAGTCTGCATGGAACGTACCATATGCTTAGAAATTAATTTGGACATACCCGATAAAACTCCTTCATGACGTGTGTCATATGGAATCTCGCTTTGGTGTGCTTAGAGACAATATTAGTTTTGGTGGAAGATATGTGCACGGTTTGCGCCTAATGCACCAAAGTCTAAGAAACCATTTTTGAAGCACCTATTGGTACTCCTAGGTGAAGAGGCTCAAGTGGAGGCTCGATTTGGTCTTCTTAGAGATAGTGCTAATCTTGATGCAAGATAGGTGCACGATTTGCATGGAACATACAATATTCTCAGAAATCAATTTGGATGCAACAGATGGAACTCCTAGATGACATGTGTCATATGGAATCTCACTTCGGTCCATTTAGAGACAGTGTTAGTTTCGGTGCAGGATAGGTGCACGGTTTGCACCTATTGCACCATAGGATAAGAAACCATTTTGGACGCACCCGATGGTACTCGTAGGTCAAGGAGCTCAAGTGAAAGCTCAGTTTGGTCTGTTTGGAGATAGTGCTAATCTTGATGCAAGATAGATGCACGGTTTGCATGGAACATACGATATGGTTAGAAATCAATGAGGACGCACCTGATATAACTCCTTGATGATGTGTGTCATATGGAATCTTGCTTCGGTTCGTTTAGAGATACTGTTTGTTTTGATAGAAGATATGTGCACAGTTTACACCTAATGCACCATAGGCTAAGAAACCATTTTAGACGCATCCGATGGTACTCGTAGTTGAAGATGCTCAAGTGGAGGCTCGATTTGGTCTGTTCAAATATAGTGCTAATCTTGATGCAAGATAGTTGCACAGTTTGTATAGAACGTACCATATGTTAAGAAATCAATTTGGACGCACCCAATGGAACTCCTAGATGACGTGTGTCATGTGGAATCTCGCTTCGGTCTGTTTGGAGACAATGTTAGTTTCGGTGAAAGATAGGTGCATAGTTTGTGCCTAATGCACCATAGTCTAAGAAACCATTTTCGACGCACCTTTTTGTACTCCTAGATGAAGAGGCTCAAGTGGAAGCTTGGTTCGGTCTGTTTAGAGATAGTGCTGATCTCGATGCAAGATAGATGCACAGTTTGCATGGAACATACGATTTGGTCAGAAATCAATTAGGACGCACCTGATATAACTCCTTGATGATGTGTGTCATATGGAATCTCTCTTCGGTTCGTTTAGAGATAGTGTTAGTTTTGGTAGAAGATATGTGCATGGTTTACGCCTAATGCACCATAGGCTAAGAAACCATTTTAGACGCATCCAATGGTACTCGTAGTTGAAGAGGCTCAAGTGGAGGCTCGATTTGGTCTGTTCAGATATATTGCTAATCTTGATGCAAGATAGTTGCACAGTTTGCACGGAACATACCATATGTTAAGAAATCAATTTGAACGCACCTAATGGAACTCCTAGATGACGTGTGTCATATGGAATCTCGCTTCGGTCTATTTGGAGACAATGTTAGTTTCGGTGCAAGATAGTTGCACGGTTTGCATGGAACATACCATATGCTTGGAAATCAATTTGGATGCACCCGATAGAACTCGTTGATGACATGTGTCATATGAAATCTCTCTTTTGTCTGTTTAGAAATAGTGTTAGTTTCGGGGCAAGATATGTGCATGGTTTGGGCCTAATGCTCCATAGTCTAAGAAACCATTTTGGAAGTACCTTTTGGTACTTCGGTGAAGAGGGTCAAGTGGAAGCTTGGTTTGATCTGTTTGGAGATAGTGCTAATCTTGATGCAAGATAGATGCACGGTCTGCATGGAACGTACCATATGCTTATAAATTAATTTTGACACACACGATAGAACTCCTTCATGGCGTGTGTCATACGGAATCTCGCTTTGGTGTGCCTAGAGATAGTAATAGTTTCGTTGCAAGATATGTGCACGGTTTGCGCCTAATGCACCAAAGCCTAAGAAACCATTTTGGAAGCACTTGTTGGTACTCCTAGGTGAAGAGGCTCAAGTGGAGGCTCGGTTCGGTCTGTTTAGAGATAGTGCTAATCTTGATGCAAGATAGGTGCACGATTTGCATGGAACATACCATATGCTTAGAAATCAATTTGGATGCACCGGAAGGAACTCCTAGATGACATGTGTCATATGGAATCTCACTTCGGTCCGTTTAGAGACAGTGTTAGTTTCGGTGCAAGATAGGTGCACGGTTTGCACCTAATGCACTATAGGATAAGAAACCATTTTGGACGCACCTGATAGTATTCCTATGTCAAGGGGCTCAAGTGAAAGCTCAGTTTGGTCTGTTTGGAGATAGTGCTAATCTTGATGCAAGATAGATGCACGGTTTGCATGGAACATACGATTTGGTCAGAAATCAATTAGGACGCACCTGATATAACTCCTTGATGATGTGTGTCATATGGAATCTCTCTTCGGTTCGTTTAGAGATAGTGTTAGTTTTGGTAGAAGATATGTGCACGGTTTACGCCTAATGCACCATAGGCTAAGAAACCTTTTTAGAAGCACCCGATGGTAGTCGTAGTTGAAGAGGCTCAAGTGGAGGCTCGATTTGATCTGTTCGGATATAGTGCCAATCTTGATGCAAGATAGTTGCACAGTTTGCATGCAACGTACCATATGTTAAGAAAACAATTTGGACGCACCCAATGGAACTCCTAGATGACGTGTGTCATATGGAATCTCGCTTCGGTCTGTTTGGAGACAATGTTAGTTTCGGCGCAAGATTGGTGCATGGTTTGTGCCTAATGCACCATAGTCTAAGAGACCATTTTTGACGCACCTGTTTGTACTCCTAGATGAAGAGGCTCAAGTGGAAGCATGGTTCGGTCTGTTTGGAGATAGTGCTAATCTTGATGCAAGATAGGTGTACAGTTTGCATGGAACGTACCATATGCTTGGAAAACAATTTGGATGCACACGATGGAACTCGTTGATGACATGTGTCATATGGAATCTCTCTTTGGTCTGTTTAGAAATAGTGTTAGTTTTGGTGTAAGATATGTGCATGGTTTGCGCCTAATGCACCATAGTCTAAGAAACCATTTTGGAAGTACCTTTTGGTACTTCAGTGAAGAGGGTCAAGTGGAAGCTCGGTTTGATCTGTTTGGAGATAGTGCTAATCTTAATGCAAGATAGATGCACGGTCTACATAGAACGTACCATATGCTTAGAAATTAATTAGGACGCACTTGATATAAGTCCTTGATGATGTGTGTCATATGGAATCTTGCTTCGGTTTATTTAGGGATAGTGTTAGTTTTGGTAGAAGATATGTGCACGGTTTACGCCTAATGCACCATAGGCTAAGAAACCATTTTAGACGCATCCGATGGTACTCATAGTTGAAGAGGCTCAAGTGGAGGCTCGATTTGGGCTGTTCAGATATAGTGCTAATCTTGATGCAAGATAGTTGCATGGTTTGCGCCTAATGTACCATAGTCTAAGAAACCATTTTGGATGTACCTTTTGGTACTTCAGTGAAGAGGGTCAAGTGGAAGCTCAGTTTGATCTGTTTGGAGATAGTGCTAATCTTGATGCAAGATAGGTGCATGATTTGCAAATAACATACCATATGCTTAGGAATCAATTTGGACGCACCCAATGGAACTCCTAGATGACGTGTGTCATATGAAATCTTGCTTCGGTCCATCTGTAGACATTGTAAGTTTTAGTGCAAGATAGGTGCACAGTTTGCGCCTAATGCACCATAGTCTAAGAAACCATTTTGGAGGCACTATTTGGTACTCCTGGGTGAAGAGGCTAAAGTGGAAGCTTGGTTTGGTCAGTTTGGAGATAGTGCTAATCCTTATGCAAGGTAGGGTTTGCATGGAACATACCATATGCTTGGAAATCAATTTGAATGCACCCGATGGAACTCCTTGATGACGTGTGTTATATGGAATCTCGCTTTGGTGCAAGAGAGGTGCACAGTTTGCACCTAATGCACCATAGTCTAAGAAACCATTTTGGACGCACTTGTTGGTACTCTTAGGTGAAGGTGCTCAAGTGGATGCTCGGTTCGGTCTGTTTGGAGGTAGTGCTAATCTTGATGCAAGATAGGTGCACGGTTTGCATGGAACATACCAAATTGCTTGGAAATCAATCTAGACGCACATGATGGAACTCCTAGATGTCGTGTGTCATACGAAATCTTGCTTGGGTCTGTTTGGAGAAAGTGTTAGTTTCGGTGCAAGATAGGTGTAAGATTTGCACATAATGCAGCATAGGCTAAGAAACCATTTTAAACGCACCCGATGGTACTCCTAGGTAAAAGGCTCAAGTGAAAGCTCGGTTTGGTCTATTTGGAGATAGTGCTAATGTTGATGCAAGATAGATGCACGGTCTGCAATGAACGTACCACATGCTTAGAAATTAATTTGGACACACCCGATAGAACTCCTTGATGACATGTGTCATATGGAATCTCGCTTTGGTGTTCTTAGAGACAGTATTAGTTTCAGTGCAAGATATGTGCACGGTTTGCACCTAATGCACCAAAGTCTAAGAAACCATTTTGGAAGCACCTGTTGGTACTCCTAGGTGAAGAGGCTCAAGTGGAGGCTCAGTTCGGTCTGTTTGGAGATAGTGCTAATCTTGATGCAAGATAGGTGCACGATTGGCATGGAACATACCATATGCTCAGAAATCAATTTGGACGCACCAGATGGAACTCCTAGATGACATGTGTCGTATGGAATCTCACTTCTGTCCGTTTAGAGACAGTGTTAGTTTCGGTGCATGATAGGTAACCGGTTTGCACCTAATTCACCAAGGATAAGAAACCATTTTGGACGCACCCTATGGTACTCCTAGGTCAAGGGGCTCAACTGAAAGCTCGGTTTGCTCTGTTTGGAGATAGTGCTAATCTTGATGCAAGATAGATGCACAGTTTGCATGGAACATACGATATGCTCAGAAATCAATTAGGACGCACCTCATATAACTCCTTGATGATGTGTGTCATATGGAATCTTGCTTCGGATCGTTTAGAGACAGTGTTAGTTTTGGTAGAAGATATGTGCACGGTTTACGCCTAATGCACCATAGGCTAAGAAACCTTTTTAGAAGCACCCGATGGTAGTCGTAGTTGAAGAGGCTCAAGTGGAGGCTCGATTTGATCTGTTCGGATATAGTGCCAATCTTGATGCAAGATAGTTGCACAGTTTGCATGCAACGTACCATATGTTAAGAAAACAATTTGGACGCACCCAATGGAACTCCTAGATGATGTGTGTCATATGGAATCTCGCTTCGATCTGTTTGGTGACAATGTTAGTTTCAGTGCAAGATAGGTGCATAGTTTGTGCCTAATGCACCATAGTCTAAGAAACCATTTTTGATGCACCTGTTTGTACTCCAAGATGAAGAGGCTCATGTGGAAGCTCGGTTCAGTCTGTTTGGAGATAGAGATAATCTTGATGCAAGATAGGTGCACGGTTTGCATGGAACATACCATATGCTTGGAAATCAATTTGGATGCACCCGATGAAACTCCTTGATGACGTGTGTCATATGGAATCTCGCTTCGGTCTGTTTAGAAATAGTGTTAGTTTCGGTGCAAGATATGTGCATGGTTTGCGGCTAATGCACCATAGTCTAAGAAACCATTTTGGAAGCACCTGTTAGTACTTCGGTGAAGAGGCTCAGTGGAAGCTCAGTTTGATCTATTTGGAGATAGTGCTAATCTTGACGCAAGATAGGTGCATGATTTGCAAGGAACATACCATATGCTTAGAAATCAATTTGGACGCACCCAATGGAACTCCTAGATAACGTGTGTCATATGGAATCTTGCTTCGATCTGTTTGTAGACATTGTAAGTTTTAGTGCAAGATAGGTGCACAGTTTGCGCCTAATGCACCATAGTCTAAGAAACCATTTTGGAGGCACTATTTGGTACTCCTGGGTGAAGAGGCTCAAGTGGAAGCTTGGTTTAGTCTGTTTGGAGATAGTGCTAATCCTTATGCAAGGTAGGTGCATGGTTTGCATGGAACATACCATATGCTTGGAAATCAATTTGGATGCACCCGATGGAACTCCTTGATGACGTGTGTCATATGGAATCTCGCTTTGGTGCATTTGGAGACATTGTTAGTTTCGGTGCAAGATAGGTGCACAGTTTGCACCTAATGCACCATAGTCTAAGAAACCATTTTGGAAGCACTTGTTGGTACTCCTAGGTGAAGGGGCTCAAGTGGATGCTCGATTCGGTCTGTTTGGAGATAGTGCTAATCTTGAGGCAAGATAGGTGCACAGTTTGCATGGAACATACCATATGCTTGGAAAACAATTTGGATGCACCCGATGGAACTCCTTGATGACGTGTGTCATATGGAATCTCACTTTGGTCTATTTAGAAAAAGTGTTAGTCTCGGTGCAAGATATGTGCATGGTTTTCGCCTAATGCACCGTAGTCTAAGAAACCATTTTGGAAGCACCTGTTAGTACTTCGGTGAAGAGGCTCAAGTGGAAGCTCGGTTTGATCTATTTGGCGATAGTTTTAATCTTGACGCAAGATAGGTGCATGATTTGCAAGGAACATACCATATGCTTAGAAATCAATTTGGACGCACCCAATGGAACTCCTTGATGACGTGTGTCATATGGAATCTTGCTTCGATCTGTTTGTAGACATTGTAAGTTTTAGTGCAAGATAGGTGCACAGTTTGCGCCTAATGCACCATAGTCTAAGAAACCATTTTGGAGGCACTATTTGGTAGTCCTGGGTGAAGAGGCTCAAGTGGAAGCTTGGTTCGGTCAGTTTGGAGATAGTGCTAATCTTAATGCAACATACCATATGCTTGGAAATCAATTTGGATGCACCCGATGGAACTCCTTGATGACGTGTGTCATATGAAATCTCGCTTTGGTCCATTTGGAGATTTTGTTAGTTTCGGTGCAAGATAGGTGCACAGTTTGCACCTAATGGTCTTAGAAACCATTTTGGACGCACTTGTTGGTACTCCTAGGTGAAGGGGCTCAAGTGGATGCTCGGTTCGGTCTGTTTGGAGATAGTGCTAATCTTAATGCAAGTTAGGTGCATGGTTTGCATGGAACATACCAAATTGCTTGGAAATCAATCTGGACGCACATGATGGAACTCCTAGATGACGTGTGTCATACGAAATCTTGCTTCGGTCTGTTTGGAGATAGTGTTAGTTTCGGTGCAAGATAGGTGCAAGGTTTGCACATAATGCAGCATAGGCTGAGAAACCATTTTGGACGCACCCGATGGTACTCCTAGGTAAAAGGCTCAAGTAAAAGCTCGGTTTGGTCTATTTGGAGATAGTGCTAATCTTGATGCAAGATTGATGCACAGTCTGCATGGAACGTACCATATGCTTAGAAATTAATTTGGACACACCCGATCGAACTCCTTGATGACGTGTGTCATATGGAATCTCGCTTTGGTGTGCTTAGGGATAGTATTAATTTCGTTGCAAGAAATATGCACGGTTTGCGCCTAATGCACCAAAGTCTAAGAAACCATTTCGGAAGCATCTGTTGGTACTCCTAGGTGAAGAGGCTCAAGTGGAGGCTCGGTTCGGTCTGTTTAGAGATAGTGCTAATCTTAATGCAAGATAGGTGCACGATTTGCATGGAACATACCATATGCTCAGAAATCAATTTGGATGCACCAGATGGAACTCCTAGATGACATGTGTCATATGGAATCTCACTTCGGTTTGTTTAGAGACAATGTTAGTTTCGGTGCAAGATAGGTGCATGGTTTGCACCGAATCTACCATAGGATAAGAAACCATTTTGGATGCACCCGATGGTACTCCTAGTTCAAGGTGCTTAAGTGAAAGCTCGGTTTGGTTTTGTTTGGAGATAGTGCTAATCTTGATGCAAGATAGATGCACGGTTTGCATGGAACATACGATATGCTCAGGAATCAATTAGGTCGCACCTGATATAACTCCTTGATGATGTGTCATATGGAATCTTGCTTCGGTTCGTTTAGAGATAGTGTTAGTTTTGGTAGAAGATATGTGCACGGTTTACGCCTAATGCACCATAGGCTAAGAAACCATTTTAGATGCACCCGATGGTACTCATAGTTGAAGAGGCTCAAGTGGAGGCTCGATTTGGTCTGTTCAGATATAGTGCTAATCTTGGTGCAAGATAGTTGCACAGTTTGCATGGAACGTACCATATGTTAGGAAATCAATTTGGACGCACCCAATGGAACTCCTAGATGATGTGTGTCATATGGAATCTCGCTTCGGCCTGTTTGGAGACAATGTTAGTTTCGGTGCAAGATAGGTCCATAGTCTAAGAAACCATTTTTAATGCACCTGTTTATACTCCAAGATGAAGAGGCTCAAGTGGACGCTTGGTTCGGTCTGTTTGGAGATAGTGCTAATCTTGATGCAAGATAGGTGTATGGTTTGCATGGAACATACCAAATGCTTGGAAAACAATCTGGAAGCACATGATGGAACTCCTAGATGGCGTGTGTCATACGAAATCTTTCTTCGGTCCATTTGGAGACACTGTTAGTTGCGGTGCAAGATATGTGCACGGTTTGCGTCTAATGCTCCAAAGTCTAAGAAACCATTTTGGAAGCACCTGTTAGTACTCCTAGGTGAAGAGGCTCAAGTGGAGGCTCGGTTCGGTCTGTTTAGAGATTGTGCTAATCTTGATGCAAGATAGGTGCACGATTTGCATGGAACATACCATATGCTCAGAAATCAATTTGGACGCACCAGATGGAACTCCTAGATGACATGTGTCGTATGGAATCTCACTTCGGTCCGTTTAGAGACAGTGTTAGTTTCGGTGTAAGATAGGTAACCGGTTTGCACCTAATACACCAAAGGATAAGAAATCATTTTGGATGCACCCGATGGTACTCCTAGGTCAAGGGGCTCAAGTGAAAGCTCGGTTTGGTCTGTTTGGAGATAGTGCTAATCTTGATGCAAGATAAATGCACGGTTTGCATGGAACATATGATATGCTCAGAAATAAATTAGGACGCACCTGATATAACTCCTTGATGATGTGTGTCATATGGAATCTTGCTTCTGTTCATTTAGAGACAGAGTTAGTTTTGGTAGAAGATATGTGCAATGTTTACGCCTAATGCACCATAGGCTACGAAACCATTTTAGACGCACCCGATGGTACTCATCGTTGAAGAGGCTCAAGTGGAGGCTCGATTTGGTCTGTTCTGATATTGTGCTAATCTTGATGCAAGATAGTTGCACAGTTTGCATGCAACGTACCATATGTTAAGAAATCAATTTGGATGCACCCGATGGAACTCCTAGATGACGTGTGTCATATGGAATTTTGCTTCGGTCCACTTGTAGACATTGTAAGTGTTAGTGCAAGATAGGTGCACAGTTTGCGCCTAATGCACCATAATCTAAGAAACCATTTTGGACGCACTATTTGGTACTCCTGAGTGAAGAGGCTCCAGTGGAAGCTTGGTTTGGTTTGTTTGGAGATAGTGCTAATCCTTATGCAAGGTAGGTGCATTGTTTGCATGGAACATACCATATGCTTGGAAATCAATTTGAATGCACCTGATGGAACTCCTTGATGACGTGTTTTATATGGAATCTCGCTTTGGTGCATTTGGAGACATTGTTAGTTTTGGTGCAAGAGAGATGCACAGTTTGCACCTAATGCACCAAAGTCTAAGAAACCATTTTGGACGCACTTGTTGGTACTCTTAGGTGAAGGGGCTCAAGTGGATGCTCAGTTCGGTCTGTTTGGAGGTAGTGCTAATCTTGATGCAAGATAGGTGCACGGTTTGCATGGAACATACCAAATTGCTTGGAAATCAATCTGGACGCATATGATGGAACTCCTAGATGACGTGTGTCATACGAAATCTTGCTTCGGTCTGTTTGGAGACAGCGTTAGTTTCGGTGCAAGATAGGTGTAAGATTTGCACATAATGCAGCATAGGCTAAGAAACCATTTTAGACGCACCCGATGGTACTCCTAGGTAAAGGCTCAAGTGAAAGCTCGGTTTGGTCTATTTGGAGATAGTGCTAATGTTGATGCAAGATAGATGCACGGTCTGCAATGAACGTACCATATGCTTAGAAATTAATTTGGACACACCTGATAGAACTCCTTGATGACATGTGTCAAACGGAATCTCGCTTTGGTGTGCTTAGAGATAGTATTAGTTTCTGTGCAAGATATGTGCACGGTTTGCGCCTAATGCACCAAAGTCTAAGAAACCATTTCGGAAGCACCTGTTGGTACTCCTAGGTGAAGAGGCTCAAGTGGAGGCTCGGTTCGGTCTGTTTAGAGATAGTGCTAATCTTGATGCAAGATAGGTGCACGATTTGCATGGAACATACCATATGCTCAGAAATCAATTTGGACGCACCAGATGGAACTCCTAGATGACATGTGTCGTATGGAATCTCACTTCGGTCCGTTTAGAGACAGTGTTAGTTTCGGTGCAAGATAGGTAACCGGTTTGCACCTGATGCACCATAGGCTAAAAAACCATTTTGGACGCACCCGATGGTACTCCAAGGTCAAGGGACTCAAGTGAAAGCTCAATTTGGTCTGTTTGGAGATAGTGCTAATCTTGATGCAAGATAGATGCACAGTTTGCATGGAACATACGGTATGCTCAGAAATCAATTAGGACGCACCTGATATAACTCCTTGATGATGTGTGTCATATGGAATCTTCCCTCGGGTCGTTTAGAGACATTGTTAGTTTTGGTAGAAGATATGTGCACGGTTTACGCCTAATGCACCATAGGCTAAGAAACCATTTTAGACGCATCCGATGGTATTCATAGTTGAAGAGGCTCAAGTGGAGGCTCGATTTGGTCTGTTCAGATATAGTGCTAATCTTGATGCAAGATAGTTTCATGGTTTGCGCCTAATGTACCATAGTCTAAGAAACCATTTTGGATGTACCTTTTGGAACTTCAGTGAAGAGGGTCAAGTGGAAGCTCGGTTTGATCTGTTTGGAGATAGTGCTAATCTTGATGCAAGATAGGTGCATGATTTGCAAATAACATACCATATGCTTAGGAATCAATTTGGACGCACCCAATGGAACTCCTAGATGACGTGTGTCATATGAAATCTTGCTTCGGTCCATCTGTAGATATTGTAAGTTTTAGTGCAAGATAGGTGCACAGTTTGCGCCTAATGCACCATAGTCTAAGAAACCATTTTGGAGGCACTATTTGGTACTCCTGGGTTAAGAGGCTCAAGTGGAAGCTTGGTTTGGTCAGTTTGGAGATAGTGCTAATCCTTATGCAAGGTAGGGTTTGCATGGAACATACCATATGCTTGGAAATCAATTTGAATGCACCCGATGGAACTCGTTGATGACGTGTGTCATATGGAATCTCTCTTTTGTCTGTTTAGAAATAGTGTTAGTTTCGGTGCAAGATATGTGCATGGTTTGGGCCTAATGCACCATAGGCTAAGAAACCATTTTGGAAGTACCTTTTGGTACTTCGGTGAATAGGGTCAAGTGGAAGCTAGGTTTGATCTGTTTGGAGATAGTGCTAATCTTGATGCAAGATAGATGCACGGTCTGCATGGAACGTACCATATGCTTAGAAATTAATTTGGACACACCCGATAGAACTCCTTCATGGCGTGTGTCATACGGAATCTCACTTTGGTGTGCCTAGAGATAGTATTAGTTTCGTTGCAAGATATGTGCACGGTTTGCGCCTAATGCACCAAAGTCTAAGAAACCATTTTGGAAGCACCTGTTGGTACTACTAGGAGAAGAGGCTCAAGTGGAGGCTCGGTTCGGTCTGTTTAGAGATAGTGCTAATCTTGATGCAAGATAGGTGCACGATTTGCAAGGAACATACCATATGCTTAGAAATCAATTTGGATGCACCAGATGGAACTCCTAGATGACATGTGTCATATGGAATCTCACTTCGGTCCATTTAGAGACAGTGTTAGTTTCAGTGCAAGATAGGTGCACGGTTTGCACCTATTGCACCATAGGATAAGGAACCATTTTGGACGCACCCGATGGTAATCCTAGGTCAAGGGGCTCAAGTGAAAGCTCAGTTTGGTCTGTTTGGAGATAGTGCTAATCTTGATGCAAGATAGATGCACGGTTTGCATGGAACATACGATATGGTCAGAAATCAATGAGGACGCACCTGATATAACTCCTTGATGATGTGTGTCATATGGAATATTGCTTCGGTTCGTTTAGAGATAGTGTTAGGTTTGGTAGAAGATATGTGCATGGTTTCGCCTAATGCACCATAGGCTAAGAAACCATTTTAGACGCATCCGATGGTACTCGTAGTTGAAGAGGCTCAAGTGGAGGCTTGATTTGGTCTGTTCAGTGCTAATCTTGATGCAAGATAGTTGCACAGTTTGCATGGAACGTACCATATGTTAAGAAATCAATTTGGACGCACCTAATGGAACTCCTAGATGACGTGTGTCATATGGAATCTCGCTTCGTTCTGTTTGGAGACAATGTTAGTTTCGGCGCAAGATTGGTGCATGGTTTGTGCCTAATGCACCATAGTCTAAGAAACCATTTTGACGCACCTGTTTGTACACCTAGATGAAGAGGCTCAAGTGGAAGCTTGGTTCGGTCTGTTTGGAGATAGTGCTAATCTTGATGCAAGATAGGTGCACGATTTGCATGGAACATACCATATGCTTAGATATCAATTTGTATGCACCGGATGGAACACCTAGATGACATGTGTCATATGGAATCTCACTTCGGTCCGTTTAGAGACAGTGTTAGTTTCGGTGCAAGATAGGTGCACGGTTTGCACCTAATGCACCATAGGATAAGAAACCATTTTGGACGCACCCGATGGTACTCCTAGGTCAAGGGGCTCAAGTGAAAGCTCAGTTTGGTCTGTTTGGAGATAGTGCTAATCTTGATGCAAGATAGATGCACGGTTTGCATGGAACATACGATATGGTCAGAAATCAATTAGGACGCACCTGATATAAGTTCTTGATGATGTGTGTCATATGAAATCTTGCTTCGGTTCATTTAGGGATAGTGTTAGTTTTGGTAGAAGATATGTGCACGGTTTACGCCTAATGCACCATAGGCTAAGAAACCATTTTAGACGCATCCGTTGGTACTCATAGTTGAAGATGCTCAAGCGGAGGCTCGATTTGGTCTATTCAGATATAGTGCTAATCTTGATGCAAGATAGTTGCATGGTTTGCGCCTAATGTACCATAGTCTAAGAAACCATTTTGGATGTACCTTTTGGTACTTCAGTGAAGAGGGTCAAGTGGAAGCTCGGTTTGATCTGTTTGGAGATAGTGCTAATCTTGATGTAAGATAGGTGCATGATTTGCAAATAACATACCATATGCTTAGGAATCAATTTGGACGCACCCAATGGAACTCCTAGATGACGTGTGTCATATGAAATCTTGCTTCGGTCCATCTGTAGACATTGTAAGTTTTAGTGCAAGATAGGTGCACAGTTTGCGCCTAATGCACCATAGTCTAAGAAACCATTTTGGAGGCACTATTTGGTACTCCTGGGTGAAGAGGCTCAAGTGGAAGCTTGGTTTGGTCAGTTTGGAGATAGTTCTAATCCTTATGCAAGGTAGGGTTTGTATGGAACATACCATATGCTTGGAAATCAATTTGAATGCACCCGATGGAACTCCTTGATGACGTGTGTTATATGGAATCTCGCTTTGGTGCATTTGGAGACATTGTTAGTTTCGGTGCAAGAGAGGTGCACAGTTTGCACCTAATGCACCATAGTCTAAGAAACCATTTTGGACGCACTTGTTGGTACTCTTAGGTGAAGGTGCTCAAGTGGATGCTCGGTTCGGTCTGTTTGGAGGTAGTGCTAATCTTGATGCAAGATAGGTGCACGGTTTGCATGGAACATACCAAATTGCTTGGAAATCAATATAGACGCAAATGATGGAACTCCTAGATGTCGTGTGTCATACGAAATCTTGCTTGGGTCTGTTTGGAGAAAGTGTTAGTTTCGGTGCAAGATAGGTGTAAGATTTGCACATAATGCAGCATAGGCTAAGAAACCATTTTAAACGCACCCGATGGTAATCCTAGGTAAAAGGCTCAAGTGAAAGCTCGGTTTTGTCTATTTGGAGATAGTGCTAATGTTGATGCAAGATAGATGCACGGTCTGCAATGAACGTACCATATGCTTAGAAATTAATTTGGACACACCCGATAGAACTCCTTGATGACATGTGTCATATGGAATCTCGCTTTGGTGTGCTTAGAGACAGTATTAGTTTCAGTGCAAGATATGTGCACGGTTTGCACCTAATGCACCAAAGTCTAAGAAACCATTTTGGAAGCACCTGTTGGTACTCCTAGGTGAAGAGGCTCAAGTGGAGGCTCGGTTCGGTCTGTTTAGAGATAGTGCTAATCTTGATGCAAGATAGGTGCACGATTTGCATGGAACATACCATATGCTCAGAAATTAATTTGGACGCACCAGATGGAACTCCTAGAAGACATGTGTCGTATGGAATCTCACTTCGGTCCGTTTAGAGACAGTGTTAGTTTCGGTGCATGATAGGTAACCCGTTTGCACCTAATTCACCAAGGATAAGAAACCATTTTGGACGCACCCTATGGTACTCCTAGGTCAAGGGGCTCAAGTGAAAGCTCGGTTTGCTCTGTTTGGAGATAGTGCTAATCTTGATGCAAGATAGATGCACAGTTTGCATGGAACATACGATATGCTCAGAAATCAATTAGGACGCACCTAATATAACTCCTTGATGATGTGTGTCATATGGAATCTTGCTTCGGATCGTTTAGAGACAGTGTTAGTTTTGGTAGAAGATATGTGCACGGTTTACGCCTTGCGCGCTTAGCAA
>NC_012875.2:21206688-21207233 GCF_000003195.3 Sorghum bicolor | reverse complement strand
ACAGACCATATGCTTGGAAATCAATTTGGATGCACCCGATGGAACTCCTTGATGACGTGTGTCATATGGAATCTCGCTTTGGTCCATTTGGAGATATTGTTAGTTTCGGTGCAAGAGAGGTGCACAGTTTGCACCTAATGCACCATAGTCTAAGAAACCATTTTGGACGCACTTGTTGGTACTCTTAGGTGAAGGTGCTCAAGTGGATGCTCGGTTCGGTCTGTTTGGAGGTAGTGCTAATCTTGATGCAAGATAGGTGCACGGTTTGCATGGAACATACCAAATTGCTTGGAAATCAATATAGACGCAAATGATGGGACTCCTAGATGACGTGTGTCATACGAAATCTTGCTTGGGTCTGTTTGGAGAAAGTGTTAGTTTCGGTGCAAGATAGGTGTAAGATTTGCACATAATGCAGCATAGGCTAAGAAACCATTTTCAACGCACCCGATGGTACTCCTAGGTAAAAGGCTCAAGTGAAAGCTCGGTTTTGTCTATTTGGAGATAGTGCTAATGTTGATGCAAGATAGATGCACGGTCTGCAA
>NC_012875.2:21206429-21206588 GCF_000003195.3 Sorghum bicolor | reverse complement strand
AATCTTGATGCAAGATAGGTGCACAGTTTGCTTGGAACATACCATATGCTTGGAAAACAATTTGGATACACCCGATGGAACTCCTTGATGACGTGTGTCATATGGAATCTCACTTTGGTCTATTTAGAAAAAGTGTTAAGTTTCGGTGCAAGATATGTG
>NC_012875.2:21204469-21206329 GCF_000003195.3 Sorghum bicolor | reverse complement strand
AATATTTGGACACACCCGATAGAACTCCTTGATGACATGTGTCATATGGAATCTCGCTTTGGTGTTCTTAGAGACAGTATTAGTTTCAGTGCAAGATATGTGCACGGTTTGCACCTAATGCACCAAAGTCTAAGAAACCATTTTGGAAGCACCTGTTGGTACTCCTAGGTGAAGAGGCTCAAGTGGAGGCTCAGTTCGGTCTGTTTGGAGATAGTGCTAATCTTGATGCAAGATAGGTGCACGATTGGCATGGAACATACCATATGCTCAGAAATCAATTTGGACGCACCAGATGGAACTCCTAGATGACATGTGTCGTATGGAATCTCACTTCTGTCCGTTTAGAGACAGTGTTAGTTTCGGTGCATGATAGGTAACCGGTTTGCACCTAATTCACCAAGGATAAGAAACCATTTTGGATGCACCCTATGGTACTCCTAGGTCAAGGGGCTCAACTGAAAGCTCGGTTTGCTCTGTTTGGAGATAGTGCTAATCTTGATGCAAGATAGATGCACAGTTTGTATGGAACATACGATATGCTCAGAAATCAATTAGGACGCACCTAATATAACTCCTTGATGATGTGTGTCATATGGAATCTTGCTTCGGATCGTTTAGAGACAGTGTTAGTTTTGGTAGAAGATATGTGCACGGTTTACGCCTAATGCACCATAGGCTAAGAAACCTTTTTAGAAGCACCCGATGGTAGTCGTAGTTGAAGAGGCTCAAGTGGAGGCTCGATTTGATCTGTTCGGATATAGTGCCAATCTTGATGCAAGATAGTTGCACAGTTTGCATGCAACGTACCATATGTTAAGAAAACAATTTGGACGCACCCAATGGAACTCCTAGATGATGTGTGTCATATGGAATCTCGCTTCGATCTGTTTGGTGACAATGTTAGTTTCAGTGCAAGATAGGTGCATAGTTTGTGCCTAATGCACCATAGTCTAAGAAACCATTTTTGATGCACCTGTTTGTACTCCAAGATGAAGAGGCTCATGTGGAAGCTCGGTTCAGTCTGTTTGGAGATAGTGATAATCTTGATGCAAGATAGGTGCACGGTTTGCATGGAACATACCATATGCTTGGAAATCAATTTGGATGCACCCGATGAAACTCCTTGATGACGTGTGTCATATGGAATCTCGCTTCGGTCTGTTTAGAAATAGTGTTAGTTTCGGTGCAAGATATGTGCATGGTTTGCGGCTAATGCACCATAGTCTAAGAAACCATTTTGGAAGCACCTGTTAGTACTTCGGTGAAGAGGCTCAGTGGAAGCTCAGTTTGATCTATTTGGAGATAGTGCTAATCTTGACGCAAGATAGGTGCATGATTTGCAAGGAACATACCATATGCTTAGAAATCAATTTGGACGCACCCAATGGAACTCCTAGATAACGTGTGTCATATGGAATCTTGCTTCGATCTGTTTGTAGACATTGTAAGTTTTAGTGCAAGATAGGTGCACAGTTTGCGCCTAATGCACCATAGTCTAAGAAAGCATTTTGTACGCACCTGTTGCTACTCCTAGGTGAAGAGACTCAAGTGGAAGCTTGGTTTGGACTGTTTGGAGATAGTGCTAATCTTGATGCAAGATTGGTGCACGGTTTGCATGGAACGTACTATATGCCCGAAAACAATTTGGACACGCCCGATGGAACTCCTAGATGTTGTGTGTCAAATGTAACCTCGCTTTAGTCCGTTTGGAGATAGTGTTAGTTTCGGTGCAAGATAGGTGCATGGTTTGTGCCTAATGCACCATACTCTAACAAACCCTTTTGGACACACCCGATTGTACTCCTAAATGAAGAGGCTCAAGTGGAAGCTCGTTTTGGTCTGTTTGGAGATAGTGCTAAA
>NC_012875.2:21197322-21200157 GCF_000003195.3 Sorghum bicolor | reverse complement strand
AAGGTGCACGGTTTGTAGGGAAATACCATATGCTTGAAAATCGATTTGGACGCGCCCAATAGAACTCCTAGATGGTGTATGACATCTAATATCTCACTTTGGTCTGTTTGGAGATAGAGTTAATTTCGGTGCAAGATAGGTGCACGGTTTGTGCCTAATGCACCATACACTAAGAAACCATTTTGGACGCACCCGATGGTACTCCTAGCTGAAGAGGCTCAAGAGGAAGCTCGGTTAGGTCTATTTGGACATAGTGCTAATCTTGATGCAAGATAGTTGCACGGTTTGCATGGAATATACCATATGCTTGGAAATCAATTTGGACGCACCTGATGGAACTCTTAGCTGAAGAGGCTCAAGTGGAAGCTTGGTTCAGTCTATTTGGAGATAGTACTAATCTTGATTCAAGATAGGTGCACGGTTTGCATGGGACATACCATATGCTTGAAAATCGATTTGGATGCACCTGATGGAACTCCTAGTGACGTGTGTTATATGGAATCTCGCTTTGTCCGTTTGGAGACAGTGTTAGTTTCAGTGCAAGATAGGTGCACGGTTTATGCCTAATGCACCATAGCCTAAGAAACTAATTTGGACGCACCCGATTGTACTCCTAGCTGAAGAGGCTCAAGTGGAATCTCGGTTTGGTCTGTTTGGAGATAGTGCTAATCTTGACGCGAGATAGGTGCACGGTTTGCATGGACGTACCATATGCTCAGAAATCAATTTGGAGGCACCCGATAGAACTCCTAGATGACGTGTGTCATATGGAATCCCACTTTGATCCGTTTGGAGATAGTGTTAGTTTCGGTGTAAGACAGGTGCACGGTGTGCGCCTAATGCACCATAGGCTTAGAAACAGTTGTGGAATCACCTGATGGTACTCCTAGGTGAAGAGGCTCAAGTGAAAGCTCGGTAAGATCTGTGTGGAGATAGTGCTAATCTTCATGTAAGATAGGTGCAACATTTGTATGGAACATACCATATGCTTGAAAATCAATTTGCACGCACCCGATAGAACTCCTAGATGGTGTGTGTCATCTAATATCGCTTTGGTCTGTTTGGAGATAGTGTTAGTTTTGGTCCAAGATAGGTGCACGGTTTGTGCCTGATGCACCATACTCTAAGAAACCATTTTGGACGCACTTGATGGTACTCCTAGCTGAAGAGGCTTAAGAGGAAGCTCGGTTTGGTCTATTTGGAGATAGGGCTAATCTTGATGCAAGATAGTTGCACGGTTTGCATGGAACGTATCATATGCTCAGATTTCAATTTGGACGCATCCGATGGAACTCCTAGCTGAAGAGGCTCAAGTGGAAGCTTGGTTCGGTCTGTTTGGAGATAGTCCTTATCTTGATGCAAGATAGATGCACAGTTTGCATGGGACATACCATATGCTTGAAAATCAATTTGGATGCACCTGATGGAACTCCTAGATGAGTTTGTCGTATGTAATGTCGCTTTGTCCGTTTGGAGACAGTATTAGTTTCGGTGCAAGATAGGTGCTGAGTTTATGCCTAATGCACCATGGCCTAAGAAACCATTTTGGGCACACCTATTGGTACTCCTAGATGAAGAGGCTCAAGTGGAAGCTTGGTTCGGTCTGTTTGGAGATACTACTAATCTTGATGCAAGATAGGTGCACAATTTGCATGGAACGTACCATACGCTCATAAATCAATTTGGACGGACCCGATGGAACTCTGAGATGACGTGTGGCATATGGAATCTCGCTTTGGTCTATTTGGAGATAGTGTTAGTTTTAGTGCAAGATAGGTGCACAGTTTGCGTCTAATGCACCATAATCTAAGAAACCATTTTGGACGCACCTCTTGGTACTCCTAGGTGAAGACGCTCAAGTGGAAGCTCGGTCCGGTATGTTTGGAGATAAAGCAAATCTTGATGCAAGATACTTGCACAGTTTGCATGGAACGTGCCATATGCAAGATACTCGCTTCGATCCGCTTGGAGTCAGCGTTAGTTTCTGTGCAAGATAGGTGCACAGTTTGCGCCTAATGCACCGTAGCCTAAGAAACCATTTTGGACACACCTCTATGTACTCCTAGGTGAAGAGGACCAAGTGGAAGCTTGGTTTGGTCTGTTTGGAGATACAACTAATCTTGATGCAAGATAGGTGCACGTTTACATGAAACGTACCATATGCTCAGAAATCAATTTAGACGCATACGATGGAACTCCTAGATGACGTGTATGGAATCTCGGTTTGATCCATTTGGAGACTGTTAGTTCTGGTGCAAGATAGGTGCACACTTTGCGCCTAATGCACCATAGTCTAAACAACCATTTTGGACGCACCTATTGGTACTCCTAGGTGATGAGGCTCAAGTGGAAGATCGATTCGATCTGTTTGGAGATAGTGCTAATCTTGATGCAAGATAGGTGCACAGTTTGCATGGAACGTACCATATGCTTGAAAATCAATTTGGATGCACCCGATGGAACTCCAAGATGACGTGTGTGATATGGAATCTCACTTCGGTCCGTTAGGAGACAGTGTTAGTTTTGGTGCCAGATAGGTGCGCATTTTGTGTCTAATGCACCATAGCCTAAGAAACCATTTTGGACGCACCTGTTGGTACTCCTAGGTGAAGAGGTTCAACTTGAAGCTTGGGTTCGGTCTGTTTGGAGATAATGCTAATCTTGATGCAAAATAGGTGCATGGTTTGCATGGAACGTACCATATGCTCGGAAATCAATTTGGACACACCTGATGGAACTCCTAGATGTCATGTGTCATATGTAATCTCGCTTTGGTATGTCTGGAGATAGTATCAGTAGTGGTGCCGATAGGTGCACAGTTTCTGCCTAATACAC
>NC_012875.2:21166399-21197152 GCF_000003195.3 Sorghum bicolor | reverse complement strand
GATATGTCATATGGAATCTCACTTCGGTCCATTTGGAGATAGTGTTTCTTTTGGTGCAAGATAGGTGTATGGTTTGCACCTAATGCACCATAGCCTTAGAAACCTATTTGGACGCACCTGTTGGTACTCCTAACTGAAGAGGCTCAAGTGGAAGCTTGGTAGGCTCAAGTGGAAGCTTGGTACTCGTAAGTGAAGAGGCTCAAGGAGGTCCATCGGGTGCATCCAAATTGATTTCCAAGCATATGGTATGTTCCATGTAAACCATGCACCTACCTTAGATAAGGATTAGCACCTATCTCCAAACTGACCGAACCAAGCTTCCACTTGAGCCTCTTCATCCAAGTGTACCAAATAGTATGTCCAAAATGGTTTCATAGACTATGGTGCATTAGGTGCAAATTGTGCACCTATCTTGCACTAAAACTTACAATGTCTACCAACGGACCAAAGCAAGATTCCATATGACACAAGTTATCTAGGAGTTCCTTTAGGTGCGTCCAAATTGATTTCTAAGCATATGGTATGTTCCTTGCAAATCATGCACCTATCTTGCATCAAGATTAGCACTATCTCCAAACAGATTAAACCGAGCTTCTACTTGAGCCTCTTCACCAAAGTACCAACAGGTGCTTCCAAAATGCTTTCTTAGACTATGGTGCATTAGGCGCAAACCATGCAAATATCTTGCACCAACACTAACACTGTTTCTAAACAGACCAAAGCGAGATTCCATATGACACACGTCATCAAGGAGTTCCATCGGGTGCATCTAAATTGATTTCCAAGCATATGGTATGTTCCATACAAACCGTGCACCTATCTTGCATCAAAATTAGCACTATCTCCAAACAGACCGAACCGAGCTTCCACTTGAGCCTCTTCATCTAGGAGTACAAACAGGTGCGTCAAAAATGGTTTCCTAGACTATGGTGCATTTGGCACAAACTATGCACCTATCTTGCACCAAAACTAACATTGTCTCCAAACAGACCGAAGCGAGATTCCATATGACACACGTCTTCTAGGAGTTCCATTGGGTGCGTCCAAATTGATTTCATAACATATGGTACATTCCGTGCAAACTATGCAACTATCCTGCATCAAGATTAGCACTATATCCGAACAGACCAAATCGAGCCTCCACTTGAGCCTCTTCAACTACGAGTACCACCGGGTGCGTCTAAAATGGTTTCTTAGCCTATGGTGCATTAGGCGTAAACCATGCACATATCTTCTACCAAAACTAACACTGTCTCTAAACGAACCGAAGCAAGATTCCATATGACACACACATCATCAAAGAGTTATATCAGGTGCGTCCTAATTAATTTCTGAGCATATTGTATGTTCTATGGAAACCGTGCATCTATCTTGCATCAAGATTAGCACTATCTCGAAACATACCAAACCGAGCTTTCACTTGAGCCCCTTGACCTAGGAGTATCATCGGGTGCGTCCAAAATGGTTTCTTATCCTATGGTGCATTAGGTGCAAACCGTGCACCTATCTTGCACCGAAACTAACAATATCTCTAAACGGACCGAAGTGAGATTCCATATGACACATGTCATCTAGGAGTTCCATCTGGTGCGTCCAAATTAATTTCCTAGCATATGGTATGTTCAATGCAAATCGTGCACCTATCTTGCATCAAGATTAACACTATCTCTAAACAGACCAAACCGAGCCTCCACTTGAGCCTCTTTACATAGGAGTACCAACAGGTGTTTCAAAAATGGTTTCTTAGACTTTGGTGCATTAGGCGCGAACCATGCACATATCTTGCACCGAAACTAATACTCTCTCTAAGCACAACAAAGCGAGATTCCATATGACACACGTCATGAAGGAGTTCTATCGGGTGTGTCCAAATTAATTTCTAAGCATATGGTACGTTCCATGCAGACCGTGCATCTATCTTGGATGAAGATTAGCACAGTCTCCATATAGACCAAACCGAGGTTTCACTTGAGCCTTTTACCTAGGAGTACCATCAGGTGCGTCCAAAATGGTTTCTTAGCCAACGCTGCATTATGTGCAAACCTTGCACCTATCCTGCACCGAAACTAACACTGTCTCCAAACAGATCGAAGCAAGATTTCATATGACACACATCATCTAGGAGTTCCATCATGTGCGTCCAGATTGATTTTTAAGCATTTGGTATGTTCCATGCAAACCATGCACCTAATTTACATCAAGATTAGCACTTCACCGAACCGAGCATCCACTTGACCCCCTCACCTAGGAGTACCAACAAGTGCGTCCAAAACGGTTTCTTAGACAATGGTGCATTAGGTGCAAACTGTGCACCTATCTTGCACTGAAACTAACAATATCTCCAAATGGACCGAAGCGAGATTCCATATGACACACGTCATCAAGGAGATCCATCTAGTGCATCCAAATTGATTTCCAAGCATATGGTATGTTCCATGCAAACCATGCACCTATCTTGCATCAAGATTAGCACTATCTCCAAACAGACCGAACCGAGCTTCCACTTGAGCCTCTTCATCTAGGAGTACAAACAGGTGCGTCAAAAATGGTTTCTTAGACTATGGTGCATTAGGCACAAACTATGCACCTATCTTGCACCGAAACTAACTTGGTCTCCAAACAGACTGAACCGAGCTTGCCTCTTCATCTAGGAGTACAAACAGGTGCGTCAAAAATGGTTTCTTAGACTATGGTGCACTAGGCACAAACTATGCACCTATCTTGCACCAAAACTAACATTGTCTCCAAACAGATCGAAGCGAGATTCCATACGACACACGTCATCTAGGAGTTCCATTAGGTGTGTCCAAATTGATTTCTTAACATATGGAACGTTCCATGCAAATTGTGCAACCATCTTACATCAAGATTAGCACTATATCCGAACAGACCAAATCGAGCCTCCACTTGAGCCTCTTCAACTATGAGTACCATCGGGTGCGTCCAAAATGGTTTCTTATCCTATGGTGCATTCGGTGCAAACCATGCACCTATCTTGCACCAAAACTAACACTATCTCTAAACCAACCGAAGGGAGATTCCATAAGACACATGTCATCTAGGTGTTCCATCTGGTGTGTCCAAATTAATTTTGAGCATATCGTATGTTCCTTGCAAATCGTGCACCTACCTTGCATCAAGATTAGCACTATCTCCAAACAGACCGAACCAAGCTTCCAATTGTGCCTCTTCATCTAGGAGTACAAACAGGTGAGTCAAAAATGATATCTTAGACTACGGTGCATTAGGCGCAAACCGTGCACATTTCTTGCACCGAAACTAACATTGTCTCCAAACAGACCGAAGCGAGATTCCATATGACACGTCATCTAGGAGTTCCATTGGGTGCGTCCAAAATAATTTCTAAACATATGGTACGCTCCATGCAGACTGTGCACCTATCTTGCATCAAGATTAGCACTATCTCCAAAAAGACCAACCGAGCTTTCACTTGAGCCTTTTACCTAGGAGTACCATCGGGTGCGTGCAAAATGGTTTCTTATTCTATGCTGCAATATGTGCAAACCTTACACCTATCTTGCACCGAAACTAACACTGTCTCCAAACAGACCGAAGCAAGATTTCGTATGACACACGTCATCTAGGAGTTCCATCATGTGCTTCCAGATTGATTTCCAAGCATTTTGGTATGTTCCATGCAAACCGTGCACCTATCTTGCATTAAGATTAGCACTATCTCCAAACAGACTGAACCGAGCATCCACTTGAGCCCCTTCACCTAGGAGTACCAACAAGTGCGTCCAAAATGGTTTCTTAGACTATGGTGCATTAGGTGCAAATTGTGCACCTATCTTTCACTAAAACTAACAATATCTCCAAATGGACCGAAGCGAGATTCCATATGACACACGTCATCAAGGAGTTCCATCGGGTGCATCCAAATTGATTTCCAAGCATGTGGTATGTTCCATGCAAACCGTGTACCTATCTTGCATCAACATTAACACTATCTCCAAACAGACCGAACCGAGCTTCCAATTTTGCCTCTTCATCTAGGTGTACAAACAGGTGCGTCAGAAATGGTTTCTTAGACTATGGTGCATTAGGCACAAACTATGCACCTATCTTGCACTGAAACTAACACTGTCTCCAAACAGACTGAACCGAGCTTCCACTTGAGCCTCTTCATCTAGGAGTACAAACAGGTGCGTTAAAAATGGTTTCTTAGACAATGGTGCATTAGGCACAAACTATGCACCTATCTTGCACTGAAACTAACATTGTCTCCAAACAGACCGAAGCGAGATTCCATATGACACACGTCATCAAGGAGTTCCATTGGGTGCATCCAAATTGATTTCTTAACATATGGAACCTTCCATGCAAACTGTGCAACCATCTTACATCAAGACTAGCACTATATCTGAACAGACCAAATCGAGCCTCCACTTGAGCCTCTTCAACTATGAGTACCGTCAGGTGCGTTTAAAATGGTTTCTTAGCCTATGGTGCGTTTAAAATGGTTTCTTAGCCAAACTGTGCACCTATCTTGCATTAAGATTAGCACTATCTCCAAACAGACTGAACCGAGCATCCACTTCAGCCCCTTCACCTAGGAGTACCAACAAGTGCGTCCAAAATGGTTTCTTAGACTTTGGTGCAAACTGTGCACCTATCTTGCACTAAAACTAACAATATCTCCAAATGGACCGAAGTGAGATTCCATATGACACATGTCATCTAGGAGTTCCATCTGGTGCGTCCAAATTGATTTTTGAGCATATGGTATGTTCCATGCAAATCGTGCACCTATCTTCCATCAAGATTAGCACTATCTCTAAACAGACCGAACCGAGCCTCCACTTGAGCCTCTTCACCTAGGAGTACCAACAGATGCTTCCAAAATGGTTTCTTAGACTTTGGTGCATTAGGGGTAAACCGTGCACATATCTTGCACCGAAACTAATACTGTCCCTAAGCACACAAAAGCGAGATTCCATATGACACACGTCATCAAGGAGTTCTATCGGGTGTGTCCAAATTAATTTCTAAGCATATGGTACGTTCCATGCAGACCGTGCATCTATCTTGCATCAAGATTAGCACTATCTCCAAATAGACTAAACCGAGCTTTCACTTGAGCCTTTTACCTAGGAGTACCATCGGGTGCGCCCAAAATGGTTTCTTAGCCTATGTTGCATTATGAGCAAACTTTGCACCTATCTTGCACCAAAACTAACACTGTCTCCAAGCAGACCAAAGCAAGATTTTGTATGACACACGTCATCTAGGAGTTCCATCATGTGCGTCCAGATTGATTTCCAAGCATTTGGTATGTTCCATGCAAACCGTGCACCTATCTTGCATCAAGATTAGCACTATCTCCAAACATATCCAACTGAGCTTCCACTTGAGCCTCTTCACCGAAGTACCAACAGGTGCTTCCAAAATGGTTTCTTAGACTATTTTGCATTAGGCGCAAACCATGCATATATCTTGTACCGAAACTAACAATATTTCTAAACAAACCAAAGTGAGATTCCATATGACACACGTCATCAAGGAGTTCCATCGGGTGCATCCAAATTGATTTCCAAGCATATGGTATGTTCCATACAAACCGTGCACCTATCTTGCATCAAGATTAGCACTATCTCCAAACAGACTGAACCGAGCATCCACTTGAGCCCCTTAACCTAGGAGTACCAACAAGTGTGTCCAAAATGGTTTCTTAGACTATGGTGCATTAGGTGCAAACTATGCACCTATCTTGCACCGAAACTAAAAATGTCTCCAAATGGACCGAAGCGAGATTCCATATGATACACGTTGTCAAGGAGTTCCATCGGTTGCATCAAAATTGATTTCCAAGCATATGGTATGTTCCATACAAACCATGCACCTACCTTGCAGAAGGATTAGCACTATCTCCAAACTGACCAAACCAAGCTTCCACTTGAGCCTCTTCACCCAGGAGTACCAAATAGTGCGCTCAAAATGGTTTCTTAGACTATGGTGCATTAGGCGCAAACTGTGCACCTATCTTGCACTAAAACTTACAATGTCTACAAACAGACCGAAGCAAGATTCCTTATGACACACGTCATCTAGGAGTTCCATTAGGTGCGTCCAAATTGATTTCTAAGCATATGGTATGTTCCTTGCAAATAATGCACATATCTTGCATCAAGACTAGCACTATCTCCAAACAGATAAAACCGAGCTTCCACTTGAGCCTCTTCACCGAAGTACCAACAGGTGCTTCCAAAATGGTTTCTTAGACTATGGTGCATTAGGCGCAAACCATGCACATATCTTACACCGAAACTAACACTGTTTCTAAACAGACCAAAGTGAGATTCCATATGACACACGTCATCAAGGACTTCCATCGGGTACATCCAAATTGATTTTCAAGCATATGGTATGTTCGATGCAAACTGTGCACCTATCTTCCATCAAGATTAGCACTATATCCAAACAGACCGAACCGAGCTTCTACTTGAGCCTCTTCATCTAGGAGTACAAACAGGTGTGTCAAAAATGGTTTCTTAGACTATGTTGCATTAGGCACAAACTATAAACCTATGCTGCACCGAAACTAACATTGTCTCCAAACAGATCGAAGCGAGATTCCATATGACGCACGTCATCTAGGAGTTCAATTGGGTGCGTCTAAATTGATTTCTTAACATATGGTACGTTGCATTCAAACTGTACAACTATCTTGCATCAAGATTAGCACTATATCCGAACAGACCAAATCGAGCCTTCACTAGAGCCTCTTCAACTACGAGTACCATCAGGTGCGTCTAAAATGATTTCTTAGCCTATGGTGCATTAGGCGTAAACCGTGCGCATATCTTCTACCAAAACTAACACAGTCTCTAAACGAACTGAAGCAAGATTCCATATGACACAAATCATCAAGGAGTTTTATCAGGTGCGTCCTAATTGGTTTCTAAGCATATCGTATGTTCCATGCAAACCGTGCATCTATCTTGCATCAAGATTAGCACTATCTCCAAAAAGACCAAATTGAGCTTCCACTTGAGCCCCTTGACCTAGGAGTACCATCGGGTGCGTCCAAAATGGTTTCTTATCCTATGGTAGGTGCAAACTGTGCACCTATCTTGCACCGAATAAAAACATTATCCCTAAACGGACTGAAGTGAGATTCCATATGACACATGTCATCTTGGAGTTTCATCTGGTGCGTCCAAATTGATTTCTAAGCATATGGTACGTTCGATGCAGACCGTGCATCTATCTTGCATCAAGATTAGCAAGAAACAATTTTGGACGCACCCGATGGTACTCCTAGGTAAAGGGGCTCTAGTGAAAGCTTAATTTGGTCTATTTGAAGATAGTGCTAATCTTTATGCAAGATAGGTGCACGTTATGCACGGAATGTACCATATGCTCAGAAATCAATTTGGACGCACCCGATGAACTCCTAGATGACGTGTGTCATATGGAATCTCACTTCGGTCTGTTTGGAGATAGTGTTCGTTTCGGTGTAAGATTGGTGCATGGTTTCCGCCTAATGCACCATAGGCTAAGAAAACCAATATGGAAGCACCCGATGGTACTCCTAGGTGAAGAGGCTCAAGGGAAAGCTTGCTACGATCTGTTTGGAGATAGTGCTAATCTTCATGTAAGATAGGTGCACGGTTTGTATGGAACGTACCATATGCTTGAAAATCAATTTGGACGCACCCGATAGAACTCCTAGATGATGTGTGTCATGTCATATCTCGCTTTGGTCTATTTGCAGATAGTGTTAGTTTCAGTGCAAGATAGGTGCACGGTTTGTGCCTAATGCACCATACTCTAAGAAGATATTGCACGGTTTATGACTAATGCACCATACTCTAAGAAATGATTTTGGACGCACCCGATGGTACTCCTAGGTGAAGGGGCTCAAGTGAAAGCTCAGTTTGGTCTGTTTGGACATAGTGCTAATCTTGATGCAAGATATGTGCACGGTTTGCATGGAATGTACCATATGCTCAGAAATCAATTTGGATGCACCCGTTAGAACTCCAAGATGACGTGTGTCATATGGAGATAGTGTTAGTTTTGGTGCAAGATAGGTGCACAGTTTGTGTCTAATGCACCATAGGCTCAGAAACCGTTGTGGAAGCACCCAATGATACTTCTATGTGAAGAGGCTCAAGTGAAAGCTCGGTACAATCTATTTGGAGATAGTGTTAGTTTTGGTGCAAGATAGGTGCACGGTTTGTGCCTAATGCACCATACTCTAAGAAAACATTTTTGATGCACCCGATGGTACTCCTAGCTGAAGAGGCTCAAGTGGAAGCTCGGTTCGGTCTATTTGGAGATAGTGCTAATCTTGATGCAAGATAGTTGCACGGTTTGCACGGAGCGTACCATATGCTCGGAAATCAATTTGGACGCACCTGATGGAACTCCTAGATGACATTGTTATATAGAATCTCGTTTTGGTCTATTTGGAGACAGTGTTAGTTTTGGTGCAAGATATTGCACGGTTTGTGCCTAATGCACCATAGGCTAAGAAACCATTTTGGACGCACCTATTGGTACTGCTAGGTGAAGAGGCTCAAGTGCAAGCTTGGTTCGGTCTGTTTGGCGATAGTGCTAATCTTGATGCAAGATAGGTGCACGGTTTGCATGGAATGTCCCAGATGCTTGGAAATCAATATGGATGCACCCGATGGAACTCCTAGATGAAGTGTGTCATATGGAATCTCATTTCGGTCCGTTTGGAGACAATATTAGTTTTAGTGCAAGATAGGTGCACAGTTTGCACCAAATGCACCATAGTCTAAGAAACCATTTTGGACACACCTGTTGGCACTCCTAGGTGAAGAGGCTCAAGTGGAATCTTGGTTTGGTGTATTTGGAGATAGTGCTAGTCTTGATGCAAGATAGGTGCATGCTTTGCATGGAACATACCATATGCTTGGAAATCAATACCATATGCACTTGATGAAACTCCTAGGTGACGTGTGTTATATGAAATCTCGCTTTGGTCTATTTAGAGATAGTGTTAGTTTTGGTGCAAGATATATGCACGGTTTGTGGCAAATGCACCATAGGCTAAGAAACCATTTTAGAAGCACCCGATGGTACTCCTAGGTGAAGAGACTCAAGTGGAAGCTTGGTTTGGTCTATTCAGAGATATAGCTAATCTTGATGCAAGATAAGTGCACTATTTGTGTGGAACATATCATATGCTCGGAAATCAATTTGGACACACCCAATGAAATTCCTAGATGACGTGTGTCATTTGGAATCTTGCTTCGGTCTGTTTAGAGATAGTGTTAGTTTCGGTGCAAGATAACCATAAGCTCACAAACCATTGTGGAAGCATCCAATGGTACTCCTAGGTGAAGAGGCTCAAGTGAAAGCTCGGTACGATCTGTTTGGAGATAGTGCTAATCTTCATGTAAGATAGGTGCATGGTTTGCATGGAACATACCATATGCATGAAAATCAATTTGGACGCACCCGATAGAACTCCTAGATGATGTGTGTCATCTGATATCTCGCTTTGGTCTGTTTGAAGATAGTGTTAGTTTCGGTGCAAGATGGTGTATGGTTTGTGCCTAATGCACCATACTCTAAGAAGATATTGCACGGTTTGTGCCTAATGCACCATACTCTAAGAAACAATTTTGGACGTACCCGATGGTACTCCTAGGTGAACGGGCTCAAGTGAAAGCTCGGTTTGGTCTGTTTGGAGATAGTGCTAATCTCGATGCAAGATAGGTGTAGGGTTTGCGTAGAATGTCCCATATGCTCGGACATCAATTTGGATGCACCTGATGGAACTCCTAGATGACGTGTGTCATATGGAATCTCACTTCAGTCCGTTTGGAGACAATATTAGTTTCAATGCAGGATAGGAGCACAGTTTGCGCCTAATGCACCATAGTCTAAGAAACCATTTTGAATGCACCTATTGGTACTCCTAGGTGAAGAGGCTCAAGCGGAAGCTCGGTTCGGTCTGTTTCGAGACAGTGCTTATCTTAATGCAAGATAGGTGCATAGTTTGTATGGGACATACCATATGCTTGGAAATCAATTCGGACGCACCCGATGGAACTCCTAGACGACGTGTGTCATATGGAATCTCGCTTCGGTCTGTTTGGAGACATTGTTAGTTTCGGTGCAATATAGATGCACGGATTGCGCCTAATGCACCACAGGCTAAGAAATCATTTTAGATGCACCTATTGGTACTCCTAGGTGAAGAGGCTCAAGTGGAAGCTCGGTTCGGTTTCTTTGGCGATAGTGCTAACCTTGATGCAAGATAGGTGCATGGTTTGCATGGAATGTCCCATATGCTCGGAAATAAATTTGGATGCACCCAATGGAAGTCCTAGGTGATGTGTGTCATATGGAATCTCGCTTCAGTCCGTTTGGAGACAATATTAGTTTCACTGCAAGATAGGTGCACAGTTTGCACCTAATGCACCATAGTCTAAGAAACCATTTTGGAAAATCTGTTGGTACTCAAAGGTGAAGAGGCTCAAGTGGAAGCTTGGTCCGTTCTGTTTGGAGATAGTGCTAATCTTGATACAAGATAGGTGCATGGTTTGCTTGGAACGTACCATATGCTCAGAAATCAATTTGGACGCACCCATTGGAACTCCTAGATGACGTTTATCATATGGAATCTCGTTCGGTCTGTTTGGAGAGTGTTAGTTTCAGTGCAAGATAGGTGCACGGTTTGCGCCTAATGCACCATAGGCTAAAAAACAATTTTGGACACACCCGATGGTACTCCTAGGTTAAGAGGCTCAAGTGAAAGCTCGGTTCGTTCTATTTGGAGATAGTGCTAATCTTGTTGCAAGATAGGTGTACAGTTCGCATGGAAAGTACGATATGCTTAGAAATCAATTTGGATGCACTTGATGGAACTCGTAGATGACGTCTGTCATATGGAATCTCGCTTTGGTCCATTTGAAGACAGTGTTAGTTTTGGTGCAAGATAGGTGCATAGTTTGCACATAATGCACCATAGTCTAAGAAACCATTTTGGAAAATCTGTTGGTACTCAAAGGTGAAGAGGCTCAAGTGGAAGCTTGGTCCGGTCTGTTTGGAGATAGTGCTAATCTTGATGCAAGATAGTTGCATGGTTTGCATGGAACATACCATATGCTCAGAAATCAATTTGGACGCACCCGATAGAACTCCTAGATGATGTGTGTCATATGGTATCTCACTTCTGTTTGTTTGGAGACAGTGTTAGTTTCGCTGCAACATATGTGCACAGTTTGCGCTTAATGCTCCAAAGTCTAAGAAAATATTTTGGACGCATCTATTGGTACTTCTAGGTGAAGAGGCTAAAGTGGAAGCTCGGTTTAGTCTATTTGGAGATTGTGCTAATCTTGATGCAAGATAGGTGCACAGTTTGCACGGGACATACCATATGCTCGGAAATCAATTTGGACGCACCCATTGGAACTCTTAGATGACGTGTATCATATGGAATCTCGTTCGGTCTGTTTGGAGAGTGTTAGTTTCAGTGCAAGATAGTTGCACGGTTTGCTCCTAATGCACCATGGGCTAAAAAACCATTTTGGACACACCTGATGGTACTCCTAGGTGAAGAGTCTCAAGTGAAAGCTCGGTTCGGTCTATTTGGAGATAGTGCTAATCTTGATGCAAGATAGGTGTACAGTTTGCATGGAAAGTACCATATGCTCAAAAATCAATTTGGACGCACCTGATGGAACTCGTAGATGACGTGTGTCATATGGAATCTCGCTTTGGTCCATTTGAAGATAGTGTTAGTTTTGGTGCAAGATAGGTGCACAGTTTGCGCCTAATGCACCATAGTCTAAGAAACCATTTTGGAAAATCTGTTGGTACTCAAAGGTGAAGAGGCTCAAGTGGAAGCTTGGTCCGATCTGTTTGGAGATAGTGCTAATCTTGATGCAAGATAGGTGCATGGTTTGCATGGAACGTACCATATGCTCAAAAATCAATTTGGACGCACCCGATGGAACTCCTAGATGTTGTGTGTCATATGGTGTCTCACTTCGGTTCGTTTGGAGACAGTGTTAGTTTCGCTGCAAGATAGGTGCACAGTTTGCTCTTAATGCAACGAAGTCTAAGAAACCATTTTGGACGCACCTATTGGTATTTCTAGGTGAAGACGCTAAAGTGGAAGCTCGGTATAGTCTATTTTGAGATTCTGCTAATCTTAATGCAAGATAGGTGCATAGTTTGCACGGGACATACCATATTCCCGGAAATCAATTTGGACACACCCGATGGAACTCTTAGATGACGTGTGTCATATGGAGTCTCGCTTCGATCTGTTTGGAGGCAGTGTTAGTTTCGGTGCAAGATAGGTGCACAGTTTGTGCCTAATGCACCATAGGCTAAGAAACGATTTTGGACGCACCCGATTGTACTCCTAGGTAAAGGGGCTTAAGTGAATGCTCGGTTTGGTTTGTTTGGAGATAGTGCTAATCTTGATGTAAGATAGGCGCACGGTTTGCATGGAATGTACCATATGCTTAGAAATCAGTTTCGATGCACCCAATAGAACACTTAGATGATGTGTGTCATTTGGGATCTCGCTTTGGTCCGTTTGGAGATAGTGTTAGTTTCGGTGCAAGATCGGTGTGCATGAAACATATCATATGCTTGAAAATCAATTTGGACACACCCGATATAACTCCTAGATGATGTGTGTCATCTCATATCTCACTTTGGTCCATTTGGAGAAACTGTTAGTTTTGGTGCAAGATTGGTGCATGGTTTGTGCCTAATACACCATACTCTAAGAAACCATTTTGGACGCAACCGATGGTACTCTCCGCTGAAGAGGCTCAAGTGGAAGCTCGGTTCGGTCTATTTGGAGATAGTGCTAATCTTGACGCAAGATAGTTGCATAGTTTGCATGGAACGTACCTTATGCTCAGAAATCAATTTGAACGCATCCGATAGAACTTCTAGATGACGTGTGTCATATGTAATCTTGCTTTGGTCCATTTAGAGAAAGTGCTAGTATCGGTGCAAGATAGGTGCACGGTTTGCGCCTAATGCACCGCAGGTTAAGAAACCATTTTGGACGCACCCGATGGTACTCCTAGGTGAAGTGGCTCAAGCGAAAGCTCGGTTCAGTCCATTTGGAGATAGTGCTACTCTTGATGCAAAATAGGTGCACAGTTTACATGGAACGTATCATATGCTTGAAAATCAATTTGGACGCACCTGATGGAAGTCCTAGATGACGTGTTTCATATAGAATCTCGTTTCGGTCCATTTGGAGACAGTGTTAGTGTTGGTGCAAGATAGGTGCATAGTTTGTGCCTAATGCACCATAGCCTAAGAAACCATTTTGGGCGCACCTGTTGGTACTCCTAGATGAAGAGGCTCAAGTGCAAGCTGGGTTCGGTCTGCTTGGAGATACTGCTAATCTTGATGCAAGATAGGTGCATGGTTTGCATGGAACGTACCATATGCTCAGAAATCAATTTGGACGCACCCGATGGAACTCCTAGATGACGTGTGTCATATGGAATCTCAGCTTGCTCCGTTTGGAGATAGTGTTAGTTTTGGTGCAAGATAGGTGCACAATTTCTGTCTAATGCACCATAGTCTAAGAAACCATTTTGGACGCACCTGTTGGTCCGAGGTGAAGAGGCTCAAGTGGAAGCTCGGTTCGGTCTATTTGGTGATGGTGCTAATCTTGATGCAAGATAGGTGCACGGTTTGCATGGAACGTACCATATGCTTAGAAATCATTTTGGACGCACCCGATGGAACTCCTAGATGACGTGTCATATGGAATCTCGCTTTGGTCCGTTTGGAGATAGTGTTAATTTCGGTGCAAGATAGGTGCACAGTTTGCGTCTAATGCACCATAGTCTAAGAAACCATTTTGGACGCACCTGTTGGTCCGAGGTGAAGAGGCTCAAGTGGAAGCTTGGTTCGGTCTATTTGGTGATGGTGCTAATCTTGATGCAAGATAGGTGCACGGTTTGCATGGAACGTACCATATGCTCAAAAATTAATTTGGACGCACCCGATGGAACTCCTATATGACATGTCATATGAAATGTCGATTTGGTCTGTTTGGAGACAGTGTTAGTTTTGGTGCAAGATAGTTGCACAGTTTGCGTCTAATGGCTCTCAAAAAAAGTTTGCGCCTAATGCACCATAGTCTAAGAAAGCTTTTTGGACGCACCTATTGGTACTCCTAGGTGAAGAGGCTCAAATGGAAGTTCAGTTTGGTCTGTTTGGAGATAGTGCTAATCTTGATGCAAGATAGATGCATAGTTTGCGTGGAATGTGCCATATGCGCAGAAATCAATTTGGACGAACCCAATGGAACTTCTAGATGACGTGTGTCATATGGAATCTTGCTTCGGTCTGTTTGTAGACATTGTAAGTTTTAGTGCAAGATAGGTGCATAGTTTGTGCCTACTGCACCATAGTCTAAGAAACCATTTTGGACGCATTATTTGGTACTACTGGGTGAAGAGGCTCAAGTGGAAGCTTGGTCCAATCTGTTTGGAGGTAATGCATATCTTGATGCAAGATACTTGCACAATTTGCATGGAACGTGCCATATGCTGAGAAATCAACTTGGACGCACCCGATGGAACTACTAGATGACGTGTGTCATATGGAATCTCGCTTCGATCCACTTGGAGTTAGTGTTAGTTTCTGTGCAAGATAGGTGCACAGTTTGCGCCTAATGCACCGTAGCCTAAGAAACTATTTTGCACACACCTGTATGTACTCCTAGGTGAAGAGGACCAAGTGGAAGCTTGGTTTGGTCTGTTTGGAGATACTACTAATCTTGATGTAAGATAGGTGCACGGTTTACATGGAACGTACCATATGCTCAGAAATCAATTTAGACGCACATGATGGATCTCCTAGATGATGTGTATGGAATCTCGGTTTGATCCATTTGGAGACAGTGTTAGTTCCGGTGCAACATAGGTGCACACTTTGCGCCTAATGCACCATAGTCTAAACAACCATTTTGGACGCACCTGTTGGTACTCCTAGGTGATAAGACTCAAGTGGAAGATCGGTTCGATCTGTTTGGAGATAGTGCTAATATTGATGCAAGATAGGTGCACAGTTTGCATGGAACGTACCATATGCTCGAAAATCAATTTGGATGCACCCGATGGAACTCCAAGATGACGTGTGTGATATGGAATCTCACTTCGGTCCGTTTGGAGACAGTGTTAGTTTTGGTGCGAGATAGGTGCGCAGTTTGTGCCTAATGCACCATAGCCTAAGAAACCATTTTGGACGCACCTGTTGGTACTCCTAGGTGAAGAGGCTCAACTAGAAGCTTGGGTTCGGTCTGTTTGGAGATAGTGCTAATCTTGATGCAAAATAGGTGCATGGTTTGCATAGAACGTACCATATGCTCGGAAATCAATTTGGACACACCTGATGGAACTCCTAGATGTTATGTGTCATATGTAATCTCGCTTTGGTCTGTTTGGAGATAGTGTTTGTTTTGTTGCAAGAAAGGTGCACGGTTTTCTGCCTAATGCACCATACACTAACAAACCATTTTGGAAGCACCCGATTGTACTCCAAGCTAAAGAGGTTTAAGTGGAAGCTCGCTTTGGTCTGTTTGGAGATTGTGCTAATCTTTATGCAAGATAGGTGCACGGTTTGCATGGATGTACCATATGCTTTGAATTCAATTTGGATACACCCGATAGAACTCCTAGATGATGTGTGTCATATGGAATCTCACTTCGGTCCATTTGGAGATAGTGTTAGTTTCGGTGCAAGATAGGTGTACGGTTTGCGCCTAATGCACCATAGCCTAAGAAACCATTTTGGACGCACCTGTTGGTACTCCTAAGTGAAGAGGCTCAAGTGGAAGCTTGGTAGGCTCAAGTGAAGCTTGGTTCGGTCTGTTTGGAGATACTGCAAATCTTGACGCAAGATAGGTGCACGGTTTGCATGGACCGTACCATATGCTCGGAAATCAGTTTGGACGCACCCGATAGAACTCCTAGATGATGTGTGTCATATGGAATCTCACTTCAGTCCATTTGTAGATAGTGTTAGTTTCGGTACAAGATAGGTGCACGGTGTGCGCCTAATGCACCATAGGCTTAGAAACAGTTGTGGAAGCACCTAATGGTACTTCTAGGTGAAGAGACTCTAGTGAAAGCTCGGTACGATCTGTTTGGAGATAGTGCTAATCTTCATGTAAGATAGGTGCACAGTTTGCATGGAACATACCATATGCTTAAAAGTCAATATAGACGCACCCAATAGAACTCCTAGATGATGTGTGTCATCTGATATCTTGCTTTGGTCTATTTGGAGATAGTGTTAGTTTCGGTGCAAGATAGGTGTGCGGTTTGTGCCTAATACACCATATCTCAAAACAGACCGAACCGAGCCTCCACTTGAGCCTCTTCACCTTGGAGTACCAACAAGTGCTTCCAAAATGGTTTCTTAGACTTTGCTGCATTAGGCGCAAACAGTGCACATATCTTGCACCAAAACTAATACTGTCTCTAAGCACACCAAAGCAACTTTCCATATGACACACGTCATCAAGGAGTTCTATCGGGTGTGTCCAAATTAATTTGTAAGCATATGGTACGTTCCAAGCAGACTGTGCATCTTTCTTGCATCAAGATTAGCACTATCTCCAAATAGACCAAACTGAGCTTTCACTTGAGCCTTTTACCTAGGAGTACCATCGGGTGCGCCCAAAATGGTTTCTTAGCCTATGCTGCCTTATGTGCAAATCTTGCACCTATCTTGCACCGAAACTAACACTGTCTCCAAATAGACCGAAGCAAGATTTCATATGACACACGTCATCTAGGAGTTCCTTCATGTGCGTCCAAATTGATTTCCAAGCATTTGGTATGTTCCATGCAAACCGTGCACCTATCTTGCATCAAGATTAGCACTATCTCCAAACAGACCGAACCGAGCATCCACTTGAGCCCCTTCACCTAGGAGTACCAACATGTGCATCCAAAATGGTTTCTTAGACTATGGTGCATTAGGCGCAAACCATGCACATATCTTGCACCGAAACTAACACAATTTCTAAACAGACCGAAGCGAGATTCCATATGACACACGTCATCAAGGAGTTCCATCGGTTGCATCCAAATTGATTTCCAAGCATATGGTACGTTCCATGCAAACCATGCACCTACCTTGCATAAGGATTAGCACTATCTCCAAACTGACCGAACCAAGCTTCCACTTGAGCCTCTTCACCCAGCAGTACCAAATAGTGCGTCCAAAATGGTTTCTTACACTATGGTGCATTAGGCGCAAACTGTGCACCTATCTTGCACTAAAACTTACAGTGTCTACAAACGGACCGAAGCAAGATTCCATATGACACACGTCATCTAAGAGTTCCATTGGGTGCGTCCAAATTGATTTCTAAGCATATGGTATGTTCCTTGCAAATCATGCACATATCTTGCATCAAGATTAGCACAATCTCTAAACAGATCAAACCGAGCTTCCACTTGATCCTCTTCATCTAGGAGTACAAATAGGTGTGGCAAAAATGGTTTCTTAGACTAAGGAACATTAGGCACAAACTATGCACCTATCTTGCACACTAACATTGTCTCTAAACAGACCGAAGCAAGATTCCATATGACACACGTCGTCTAGGAGTTCCATTGTGTGCGTCCAATTTGATTTCTTAACATATGGTACGCTGCATGCAAACTATGCAACTATCTTGCATCAAGATTAGCACTATATCCGAACAGACAAAATCGAGCCTCCACTTGAGCCTCTTCAACTACGAGTACCATCGGGTGCGTCTAAAATGGTTTCTTAGCCTATGGTGCATTAGGCGTAAACCATGCACATATCTTCTACCAAAACTAATATTGTCTCTAAACGAACCGAAGCAAGATTCCATATGACACAAATCATCAAGGAGTTATATCAGGTGCGTCCTAATTGGTTTCTGAGCATATCGTATGTTCCATGCAAACCGTGCATCTATCTTGCATCAAGATTAGCACTATCTCCAAAGAGACCAAATCGAGCTTTCACTTGAGCCCCTTGACCTAGGAGTACCGTCGGGTGTGTCCAAAATTGTTTCTTATCCTATGGTAGGTGCAAACTGCGCACCTATCTTGCACTGAAAATAACACTGTCTCTCAACGGACCGAAGTGAGATTCCATATGACACATGTCGTCTAGGAGTTCAATCTGGTGCGTCCAAATTGATTTCTGAACATATGGTATGTTCCATGCAAATCGTGCACCTATCTTACATCAAAATTAGCACTATCTCTAAACAGACCGAACCGAGCCTCCACTTGAGCCTCTTCACCTAGGAGTACCAACAGGTGCTTCCAAAATGGTTTCTTAGAATTTGGTGCATTAGGCGCAAACCGTGCACATATCTTGCACCGAAACTAATAGTCTCTAAGCACACCAAAGCGAGATTCCATATGACACACGTCATCAAGGAGTTCTATCGGGTGTGTCCAAATTAATTTCTAAGCATATGGTACGTTCCATGCAGATTGTGCATGTATCTTGCGTCAAGATTAGCACTATCTCCAAATAGACCAAACTGAGCTTTCACTTGAGGCTTTTATCAAGGAGTACCATCGGGTGCGTCCAAAATGGTTTCTTAGCCTATGCTGCATTATATGCAAACCTTGCACCTATCTTGCACCGAAACTAACAATGTCTCCAAATGGACCGAAGCGAGATTCCATATGACACACGTCATCAAGGAGTTCCATTGGGTGCATCCAAATTGATTTCCAAGCATATGGTATGTTCCATGAAAACCATGCACCTACCTTGCATAAGGATTAGCATTATCTCCAAACTGACCGAACCAGGCTTCCACTTGAGCCTCTTCACCCAAGGGTACCAACTTGTGCGTCCAAAATGGTTTCTTAGACTATGGTGCATTAGGCGCAAACTGTGCATCTATCTTGCACTAAAACTTACAATGTCTACAAACGGACCGAAGCAAGATTCCATATGACACACGTCAACTAGGAGTTCTATTGGGTGCATCCAAATTGATTTCTAAGCATATGGTATGTTCCTTGCAAATCATGCACCTATCTTGCATCAGATTAGCACTATCTCCAAATAGATCAAACCGAGCTTCCACTTGAGCCTCTTCACTGAAGTACCAACAGGTGCTTCCAAAATGGTTTCTTAGACTATGGTGCATTAGGCGCAAACCATGCACATCTTGCACCGAAACTAACACTATTTTTAAACCGACCAAAGTGAGATTCCATATGACACACGTCATCAAGGAGTTCCATCGGGTGCATTCAAATTGATTTCCAAGCATATGGTATGTTCCATGCAAACCGTGCACCTATCTTGCATCAAGATTAGCACTATCTCCAAACAGACCGAACCGAGCTTCCACTTGAGCTTCTTCATCTAGGAGTACGAATAGGTGCGTCAAAAATGGTTTCTTAGACTATGGTGCATTAGGCACAAACTATGCACCTATCTTGCACCAAAACTAACATTCTCTCCAAACAGACCGAAGCGAGATTCCATATGATACACGTCATCTAGGAGTTCCATTGGGTGCGTCCAAATTGATTTCATAACATATGGTACGTTCCATGCAAACTATGCAACTATCTTGCATCAAGATTAGCACTATATCCGAACAGACCAAATCGAGCCTCCACTTGAGCCTCTTCAGCTACGAGTACCATCGGGTGCGTCTAAAATGGTTTCTTAGCCTATAGTGCATTAGGCGTAAACCGTGCACATATCTTCTACCAAAACTAACACTATCTCTAAATGAACCGAAGCAAGATTCCATATGACACACATCATCAAGGAGTTATATCAGGTGCGTCCTAATTGATTTCTGAGCATATTGTATGTTCCATGGAAACCGTGCATCTATCTTGCATCAAGATTAGCACTATCTCCAAACAGTCCAAACCGAGCATTCACATGAGCCCCTTGACCTAGGAGTACCATCGGGTGCGAACAAAGTGGTTTCTTATCCTATGGTGCATTAGGTGCAAACCGTGCACCTATCTTGCACGGAAACTAACACTGTCTCTAAACGGACCGAAGTAAGATTCTATATGACACATGTCATCTAGGAGTTCCATCTGGTGCGTCTAATTAGATTTCTGAGCATATGGTATGTTCCATGCAAGTCGTGCACCTATCTTACACCAAAATTAGCACTATCTCTAAACAGACCGAGCCTCCACTTGAGCCTCTTCACCTAGGAGTACCAACAGGTGCTTCCAAAATGGTTTCTTAGACTTTGGTGCATTAGGCACAAACCGTGCACATATCTTGAACCGAAACTAATACTATCTCTAAGCATACCAAAGCGAGATTCCATATGACACACGTCATCAAGGAGTTCTATCGGTTGTGTCCAAATTAATTTCTAAACATATGGTACGTTCCATGCAGACCGTGCATTTATCTTGCATCAAGATTAGCACTATCTCCAAATAGACCAAACCGAGCTTTCACTTGAGCCTTTTACCTAGGAGTACCATCGGGTGCGTCCTAAATGGTTTCTTAGCCTATGCTGCATTATGTGTAAACTTTGCACCTATCTTGCACCAAAACTAACACTGTCTCCAAGCAGACCAAAGCAAGATTTTATATGACACACGTCATCTAGGGGTTCCATCATGTGTGTCCAGATTGATTTCCAAGCATTTGGTATGTTCCATGCAAACCGTGCACCTATCTTGCATCAAGATTAGCACTATCTCCAAACAGACCGAACCGAGCATCCACTTGAGCCCCTTCACCTAGGAGTACCAACAAGTGCGTCGAAAATGGTTTCTTAGGCTATGGTGCATTAGGTGCAATCTGTGCACATATCTTGCACCGAAACTAACAATGTCTCTAAATGGACCGAAGCGAGATTCCATATGACACACGTCGTCAAGGAGTTCCATCGAGTGCATTCAAATTCATTTCCAAGCATATTGTATGTTCCATGCAAACCATACACCTACCTTGCATAAGGATTAGCACTATCTCCAAACTGACCGAACCAAGCTTCCACTTGAGCCGCTTCACCCAAGAGTACCAAATAGTGCATCCAAAATGGTTTCTTCGACTATGGTGCATTAGGCGCAAACTGTGCACCTATCTTGCACTAAAACTTACAATGTCTACAAACAGATCGAAGCAAGATTCCATATGAAACATGTCATCTAGGAGTTCCATTGGGTGCGTCCAAATTGATTTCTAAGCATATGGTATGTTCGTTGCAAATCATGCACCTATCTTGCATCAAGATTAGCACTATCTCCAAACAGATCAAACCGAGCTTCCACTTGAGCCTCTTCACCGAAGTACCAACAGGTGCTTCCAAAATGGTTTCTTAGACTATGGTGCATTAGGCACAAACCATGCACATATCTTGCACTGAAACTAACACTATTTCTAAACAGACCAAAGTGAGATTCCATATGACACATGTCATCAAGGAGTTCCATCGGGTGCATTCAAATTGATTTCCAAGCATATGGTATGTTCCATGCAAACCGTGCACCTATCTTGCATCAAGATTAGCACTATCTCCAAACAGACCGAACCGAGCTTCCACATGAGCCTCTTCATCTAGGAGTACAAACAGGTGTGTCAAAAATGGTTTCTTAGACTATGGTGCATTAGGCACAAACTATGGACCTATCTTGCACCGAAACTAACATTGTCTCCAAACAGACCGAAGCGAGATTCCATATGACACACGTAATCTAGGAGTTCCATTGGGTGCATCCAAATTGATTTCTTAACATATGGTACGTTGCATGAAAACTGTGCAACTATCTTGCATCAAGATTAGCACTATATCCGAACAGAACAAATCGAGCCTCCACTTGAGCCTCTTCAACTACGAGTACCATCGGGTGTGTCTAAAATGGTTTCTTAGCCTATGGTGCATTAGGCATAAACCGTGCACATATCTTCTACCAAAACTAACACTGTCTCTAAACGAACTGAAGCAAGATTCCATATGACACAAATCATCAAGGAGTTATATCAGGTGCGTCCTAATTGATTTCTAAGCATATCGTATGTTCCATGCAAACCATGCATCTATCTTGCATCAAGATTAGCACTATCTCCAAACAGACCAAACTGAGCATCCACTTGAGCCCCTTCACCAAGGAGTACCAACAAGTGCGTCCAAAATGGTTTCTTGGACTATGGTGCATTAGGTGCAAACTGTGCACCTATCTTGCACCGAAACTAACAATGTCTCCAAATGGACCGAAGCAAGATTCCAAATGACACACATCATCAAGGAGTTCCATCGGGTGTATCCAAATTGATTTCCAAGCATATGGTATGTTCCATGCAAATCGTGCACCTATCTTGCATCAAGACTAGCACTATCTCTAAACAGACCGAACCGAGCCTCCACTTGAGCCTCTTCACCTAGGAGTACCAACAAGAGATTCCAAAATAGTTTCTTAGACTTCGGTGCATTAGGCGCAAACCGTGCACATATCTTGCACCGAAACTAATACTATCTCTAAGCACACCAAAGCGATATTCCATATGACACACGTCATCAAGGAGTTCTATCGGGTGTGTCTGAATTAATTTCTATGCATATGGTACGTTCCATGCAGACCGTGCATCTATCTTGCTTCAAGATTAGCACTATCTCCAAATAGACCAAATCGAGCTTTCAATTGAGCCTTTTACCTAGGAGTACCATCGGGTGCGTCCAAAATGGTTTCTTAGCCTATGCTGCATTATGTGCAAACCATGCACCTATCTTGCACCGAAACTAACACTGTCTCCAAACAGACCAAAGCAAGATTTTGTATGACACACGTCATCTAGGAGTTCCATCATGTGCGTCCAGATTGATTTCCAAGCATTTGGTATATTCCATGCAAACCGTGCACCTATCTTGCATCAAGATTAGCACTATCTCCAAACAGACCGAACCGAGCATCCACTTGTGCCCCTTCACCTAGGAGTATCAACAAGTGCGTCCAAAATGGTTTCTTAGACTACGGTGTGTTAGGTGCAAACTGTGCACCTATCTTGCACCGAAACTAACAATGTCTCCAAATGGACCGAAGCGAGATTCCATATGAAACACGTCGTCAAGGAGTTCCATCGGGTGCATCCAAATTGATTTCCAAGCATATGGTATGTTCCATGAAAACCATGCACCTACCTTGCATAAGGATTAGCACTATCTCCAAACTGACCGAACCAAGCTTCCATTTGCGGCTCTTCACCCAAGAGTACCAAATAGTGCATCCAAAATGGTTTCTTAGACTATAGTGCATTAGGCGCAAACTGTGCACCTATCTTGCACTAAAACTTACAATGTCTACAAACGGATCGAAGCAAGATTCCATATGACACACGTCATCTACGAGTTCCATTGGGTGCGTCCAAATTGATTTCTAAGCATATGATATGTTCCTTGCAAATCATGCACCTATCTTGCATCAAGATTAGCACTATCTAAAAACAGATCAAACCGAGCTTCCACTTGAGCCTCTTTAACGAAGTACCAGCAGGTGCTTCCAAAATGGTTTCTTAGACTATGGTGCATTACGCACAAACCATGCACATATCTTGCACCGAAACTAACACTATTTCTCAACAGACCAAAGTGAGATTCCATATGACACACGTCATCAAGGAGTTCCATCGGGTGCATCGAAATTGATTTTCAAGTATATGGTATGTTCCATGCAAACCGTGCACCTATCTTGCATCAAGATTAGCACTATCTCCAAACAGACCGAACCGAGCTTCCACTTGAGCCTCTAAATCTAGGAGTACAAACAGATGGGTCAAAAATGGTTTCTTAGACTATGGTGCATTAGGCACAAACTATGCACCTATCTTGCACCGAAACTAACAATGTCTCCAAATGGACCGAAGCAAGATTCCAAATGACACACATCATCAAGGAGTTCCATCGGGTGTATCCAAATTGATTTCCAAGCATATGGTATGTTCCATGCAAATCGTGCACCTATCTTGCATCAAGACTAGCACTATCTCTAAACAGACCGAACCGAGCCTCCACTTGAGCCTCTTCACCTAGGAGTACCAACAAGAGATTCCAAAATAGTTTCTTAGACTTCGGTGCATTAGGCGCAAACCGTGCACATATCTTGCACCGAAACTAATACTATCTCTAAGCACACCAAAGCGATATTCCATATGACACATGTCATCAAGGAGTTCTATCGGGTGTGTCTGAATTAATTTCTATGCATATGGTACGTTCCATGCAGACCGTGCATCTATCTTGCTTCAAGATTAGCACTATCTCCAAATAGACCAAATCGAGCTTTCAATTGAGCCTTTTACCTAGGAGTACCATCGGGTGCGTCCAAAATGGTTTCTTAGCCTATGCTGCATTATGTGCAAACCATGCACCTATCTTGCACCGAAACTAACACTGTCTCCAAACAGACCAAAGCAAGATTTTGTATGACACACGTCATCTAGGAGTTCCATCATGTGCGTCCAGATTGATTTCCAAGCATTTGGTATATTCCATGCAAAACGTGCACCTATCTTGCATCAAGATTAGCACTATCTCCAAACAGACCGAACCGAGCATCCACTTGAGCCCCTTCACCTAGGAGTACCAACAAGTGCGTCCAAAATGGTTTCTAAGACTACGGTGCATTAGGTGCAAACTGTGCACCTATCTTGCCTCGAAACTAACAATGTCTCCAAATGGACCGAAGCGAGATTCCATATGACACACATCGTCAAGGAGTTCCATCGGGTGCATCCAAATTGATTTCCAAGCATATGGTATGTTCCATGAAAACCATGCACCTACCTTGCATAAGGATTAGCACTATCTCCAAACTTACCGAACCAAGCTTCCAGTTGTGCCTCTTCACCCAAGAGTACCAAATAGTGCATCCAAAATGGTTTCTTACACTATAGTGCATTAGGCGCAAACTGTGCACCTATCTTGCACTAAAACTTACAATGTCTACAAACGAATCAAAGCAAGATTCCATATCACACACGTCATCTACGAGTTCCATTGGGTGCGTCCAAATTGATTCTAAGCATATGGTATGTTCCTTGCAAATCATGCACCTATCTTGCATCAAGATTAGCACTATCTCCAAACAGATCAAACCGAGCTTCCACTTGAGCCTCTTCACCGAAGTACCAGCAGGTGCTTCCAAAATGGTTTCTTAGACTATGGTGCATTAGGCACAAACCATGCACATATCTTGCTCCGAAACTAACACTATTTCTAAACAGACCAAAGTGAGATTCCATATGACACACGTCATCAAGGAGTTCCATCGGGTGCATCCAAATTGATTTCCAAGCATATGGTATGTTCCATGCAAACCGTGCACCTATCTTGCATCAATATTAGCACTATCTCCAAACAGACCGAACCGAGCTTCCACTTGAGCCTCTTCATCTAGGAGTACAAACAGATGTGTCAAAAATGGTTTCTTAGACTATGGTGCATTAGGCACAAACTATGCACCTATCTTGCACCGAAACCAACATTGTCTCCAAACAGACCGAAGCGAGATTCCATACGACGCACGTCATCTAGAAGTTGCATTGTGTGCGTCCAATTTGATTTCTTAACATATCGTACGTTGCATGCAAACTGTGCAACTATCTTGCATCAAGATTAGCACTATATCCAAACAGAACAAATCGAGCCTCCACTTGAGCCTCTTCAACTACGAGTATCATCGGGTGCGTCTAAAATGGTTTCTTAGCCTATGGTGCATTAGGCGTAAACTGTGCACATATCTTCTACCAAAACTAGCATGGTCTCTAAACGAACCGAAGCAAGATTCCATATGACACAAATCATCAAGGAGTTATATTAGGTGCGTCCTAATTGATTTCTAAGCATATCGTATGTTCCATGCAAACCATGCATCTATCTTGCATCAAGATTAGCACTATCTCCAAACAGACCGAACTGAGCATCCACTTGAGCCCCTTCACCTAGGAGTACCAACAAGTGCGTCCAATATGGTTTCTTGGACTATGGTGCATTAGGTGCAAACTGTGCACCTATCTTGCACCAAAACTAACAATGTCCCCAAATGGACCGAAGCAAGATTCCAAATGACACACGTCATCAAGGAGTTCCATCGGGTGCATCCAAATTGATTTCCAAGCATATGGTATGTTCCATGCAAATCGTGCACCTATCTTGCATCAAGACTAGCACTATCTCTAAATAGACCGAACCGAGCCTCCACTTGAGCCTCTTCACCTAGGAGTACCAACAGGAGCTTCCAAAATAGTTTCTTAGACTTTAGTGCATTAGGCGCAAACCGTGCACATATCTTGCACCGAAACTAATACTATCTCTAAGCACACCAAAGCGATATTCCATATGACACACGTCATCAAGGAGTTCTATCGGGTGTGTCCAAATTAATTTCTATGCATATGGTACGTTCCATGCAGACCGTGCATCTATCTTGCATGAAGAATAGCACTATCTCCAAATAGACCAAATCGAGCTTTCAATTGAGCCTTTTACCTAGGAGTACCATTGGGTGCGTCCAAAATGGTTTCTTAGCCTATGCTGCATTATGTGCAAACCTTGCACCTATCTTGCACCGAAACTAACACTGTCTCCAAATAGACCAAAGCAAGATTTTGTATGACACACGTCATCTAGGAGTTCCATCATGTGCGTCCAGATTGATTTCCAAGCATTTGGTATATTCCATGCAAACCGTGCACCTATCTTGCATCAAGATTAGCACTATCTCCAAACAGACCGAACCGAGCATCCACTTGTGCCCCTTCACCTAGGAGTATCAACAAGTGCGTCCAAAATGGTTTCTTAGACTACGGTGTGTTAGGTGCAAACTGTGCACCTATCTTGCACCGAAACTAACAATGTCTCCAAATGGACCGAAGCGAGATTCCATATGAAACACGTCGTCAAGGAGTTCCATCGGGTGCATCCAAATTGATTTCCAAGCATATGGTATGTTCCATGAAAACCATGCACCTACCTTGCATAAGGATTAGCACTATCTCCAAACTGACCGAACCAAGCTTCCATTTGCGGCTCTTCACCCAAGAGTACCAAATAGTGCATCCAAAATGGTTTCTTAGACTATAGTGCATTAGGCGCAAACTGTGCACCTATCTTGCACTAAAACTTACAATGTCTACAAACGGATCGAAGCAAGATTCCATATGACACACGTCATCTACGAGTTCCATTGGGTGCGTCCAAATTGATTTCTAAGCATATGATATGTTCCTTGCAAATCATGCACCTATCTTGCATCAAGATTAGCACTATCTAAAAACAGATCAAACCGAGCTTCCACTTGAGCCTCTTTAACGAAGTACCAGCAGGTGCTTCCAAAATGGTTTCTTAGACTATGGTGCATTACGCACAAACCATGCACATATCTTGCACCGAAACTAACACTATTTCTCAACAGACCAAAGTGAGATTCCATATGACACACGTCATCAAGGAGTTCCATCGGGTGCATCGAAATTGATTTTCAAGTATATGGTATGTTCCATGCAAACCGTGCACCTATCTTGCATCAAGATTAGCACTATCTCCAAACAGACCGAACCGAGCTTCCACTTGAGCCTCTAAATCTAGGAGTACAAACAGATGGGTCAAAAATGGTTTCTTAGACTGTGGTGCATTAGGCACAAACTATGCACCTATCTTGCACCGAAACTAACAATGTCTCCAAATGGACCGAAGCAAGATTCCAAATGACACACATCATCAAGGAGTTCCATCGGGTGTATCCAAATTGATTTCCAAGCATATGGTATGTTCCATGCAAATCGTGCACCTATCTTGCATCAAGACTAGCACTATCTCTAAACAGACCGAACCGAGCCTCCACTTGAGCCTCTTCACCTAGGAGTACCAACAAGAGATTCCAAAATAGTTTCTTAGACTTCGGTGCATTAGGCGCAAACCGTGCACATATCTTGCACCGAAACTAATACTATCTCTAAGCACACCAAAGCGATATTCCATATGACACACGTCATCAAGGAGTTCTATCGGGTGTGTCTGAATTAATTTCTATGCATATGGTACGTTCCATGCAGACCGTGCATCTATCTTGCTTCAAGATTAGCACTATCTCCAAATAGACCAAATCGAGCTTTCAATTGAGCCTTTTACCTAGGAGTACCATCGGGTGCGTCCAAAATGGTTTCTTAGCCTATGCTGCATTATGTGCAAACCATGCACCTATCTTGCACCGAAACTAACACTGTCTCCAAACAGACCAAAGCAAGATTTTGTATGACACACGTCATCTAGGAGTTCCATCATGTGCGTCCAGATTGATTTCCAAGCATTTGGTATATTCCATGCAAAACGTGCACCTATCTTGCATCAAGATTAGCACTATCTCCAAACAGACCGAACCGAGCATCCACTTGAGCCCCTTCACCTAGGAGTACCAACAAGTGCGTCCAAAATGGTTTCTAAGACTACGGTGCATTAGGTGCAAACTGTGCACCTATCTTGCCTCGAAACTAACAATGTCTCCAAATGGACCGAAGCGAGATTCCATATGACACACATCGTCAAGGAGTTCCATCGGGTGCATCCAAATTGATTTCCAAGCATATGGTATGTTCCATGAAAACCATGCACCTACCTTGCATAAGGATTAGCACTATCTCCAAACTGACCGAACCAAGCTTCCAGTTGTGCCTCTTCACCCAAGAGTACCAAATAGTGCATCCAAAATGGTTTCTTACACTATAGTGCATTAGGCGCAAACTGTGCACCTATCTTGCACTAAAACTTACAATGTCTACAAACGAATCAAAGCAAGATTCCATATGACACACGTCATCTACGAGTTCCATTGGGTGCGTCCAAATTGATTCTAAGCATATGGTATGTTCCTTGCAAATCATGCACCTATCTTGCATCAAGATTAGCACTATCTCCAAACAGATCAAACCGAGCTTCCACTTGAGCCTCTTCACCGAAGTACCAGCAGGTGCTTCCAAAATGGTTTCTTAGACTATGGTGCATTAGGCACAAACCATGCACATATCTTGCTCCGAAACTAACACTATTTCTAAACAGACCAAAGTGAGATTCCATATGACACACGTCATCAAGGAGTTCCATCGGGTGCATCCAAATTGATTTCCAAGCATATGGTATGTTCCATGCAAACCGTGCACCTATCTTGCATCAATATTAGCACTATCTCCAAACAGACCGAACCGAGCTTCCACTTGAGCCTCTTCATCTAGGAGTACAAACAGATGTGTCAAAAATGGTTTCTTAGACTATGGTGCATTAGGCACAAACTATGCACCTATCTTGCACCGAAACCAACATTGTCTCCAAACAGACCGAAGCGAGATTCCATACGACGCACGTCATCTAGAAGTTGCATTGTGTGCGTCCAATTTGATTTCTTAACATATCGTACGTTGCATGCAAACTGTGCAACTATCTTGCATCAAGATTAGCACTATATCCAAACAGAACAAATCGAGCCTCCACTTGAGCCTCTTCAACTACGAGTACCATCGGGTGCGTCTAAAATGGTTTCTTAGCCTATGGTGCATTAGGCGTAAACTGTGCACATATCTTCTACCAAAACTAGCATTGTCTCTAAACGAACCGAAGCAAGATTCCATATGACACAAATCATCAAGGAGTTATATTAGGTGCGTCCTAATTGATTTCTAAGCATATCGTATGTTCCATGCAAACCATGCATCTATCTTGCATCAAGATTAGCACTATCTCCAAACAGACCGAACTGAGCATCCACTTGAGCCCCTTCACCTAGGAGTACCAACAAGTGCGTCCAATATGGTTTCTTGGACTATGGTGCATTAGGTGCAAACTGTGCACCTATCTTGCACCAAAACTAACAATGTCCCCAAATGGACCGAAGCAAGATTCCAAATGACACACGTCATCAAGGAGTTCCATCGGGTGCATCCAAATTGATTTCCAAGCATATGGTATGTTCCATGCAAATCGTGCACCTATCTTGCATCAAGACTAGCACTATCTCTAAACAGACCGAACCGAGCCTCCACTTGAGCCTCTTCACCTAGGAGTACCAACAAGAGATTCCAAAATAGTTTCTTAGACTTCGGTGCATTAGGCGCAAACCGTGCACATATCTTGCACCGAAACTAATACTATCTCTAAGCACACCAAAGCGATATTCCATATGACACACGTCATCAAGGAGTTCTATCGGGTGTGTCTGAATTAATTTCTATGCATATGGTACGTTCCATGCAGACCGTGCATCTATCTTGCTTCAAGATTAGCACTATCTCCAAATAGACCAAATCGAGCTTTCAATTGAGCCTTTTACCTAGGAGTACCATCGGGTGCGTCCAAAATGGTTTCTTAGCCTATGCTGCATTATGTGCAAACCATGCACCTATCTTGCACCGAAACTAACACTGTCTCCAAACAGACCAAAGCAAGATTTTGTATGACACACGTCATCTAGGAGTTCCATCATGTGCGTCCAGATTGATTTCCAAGCATTTGGTATATTCCATGCAAAACGTGCACCTATCTTGCATCAAGATTAGCACTATCTCCAAACAGACCGAACCGAGCATCCACTTGAGCCCCTTCACCTAGGAGTACCAACAAGTGCGTCCAAAATGGTTTCTAAGACTACGGTGCATTAGGTGCAAACTGTGCACCTATCTTGCCTCGAAACTAACAATGTCTCCAAATGGACCGAAGCGAGATTCCATATGACACACATCGTCAAGGAGTTCCATCGGGGCATCCAAATG
>NC_012875.2:21163652-21164915 GCF_000003195.3 Sorghum bicolor | reverse complement strand
AGCGAGATTCCATATGACACACGTCATCAAGGAGTTCTATCGGGTGCGTCCAAAATGGTCTCTTAGCCGATGCTGCATTATGTGCAAACCGTGCACTTATCGTGCACCGAAACTAACACTGTCTCCAAATAGACCAAAGCAAGATTTTGTATGACACACGTCATCTAGGAGTTCCATCATGTGCGTCCAGATTGATTTCCAAGTATTTGGTATATTCCATGCAAACCGTGCACCTATCTTGCATCAAGATTAGCACTATCTCCAAACAGACCGAACCGAGCATCCACTTGTGCCCCTTCACCTAGGAGTATCAACAAGTGCGTCCAAAATGGTTTCTTAGACTACGGTGTGTTAGGTGCAAACTGTGCACCTATCTTGCACCGAAACTAACAATGTCTCCAAATGGACCGAAGCGAGATTCCATATGAAACACGTCGTCAAGGAGTTCCATCGGGTGCATCCAAATTGATTTCCAAGCATATGGTATGTTCCATGAAAACCATGCACCTACCTTGCATAAGGATTAGCACTATCTCCAAACTGACCGAACCAAGCTTCCATTTGCGGCTCTTCACCCAAGAGTACCAAATAGTGCATCCAAAATGGTTTCTTAGACTATAGTGCATTAGGCGCAAACTGTGCACCTATCTTGCACTAAAACTTACAATGTCTACAAACGGATCGAAGCAAGATTCCATATGACACACGTCATCTACGAGTTCCATTGGGTGCGTCCAAATTGATTTCTAAGCATATGATATGTTCCTTGCAAATCATGCACCTATCTTGCATCAAGATTAGCACTATCTAAAAACAGATCAAACCGAGCTTCCACTTGAGCCTCTTTAACGCAGTACCAGCAGGTGCTTCCAAAATGGTTTCTTAGACTAAGGAACATTAAGCACAAACTATGCACCTATCTTGCACACTAACATTGTCTCTAAACATACCGAAGCAAGATTCCATATGACACACATCGTCTAAGAGTTCCATTGAGTGCGTCCAATTTGATTTCTTAACAAATGGTACGCTGCCTGCAAACTATGCAACTATCTTGCATCAAGATTAGCACTATATCCGAACAGACAAAATCGAGCCTCCACTTGAGACTCTTCAACTACGAGTACCATTCCGGTGGCGTGTAAAATGGGTTTCTTAGGCCTAGAGTGCATTTAAGGGGAAAACCTTGCCACATTATCTCTCTGACCAGAAGCTAGTAGTTGTCCCCTAAAACGAACCTCAAAGCCAAGAATTCCCTTTTTG
>NC_012875.2:21161273-21163552 GCF_000003195.3 Sorghum bicolor | reverse complement strand
GAAACCATTTTGGAAAATCTGTTGGTACTCAAAGGTGAAGAGCCTCAAGTGGAAGCTTGGTCTGGTCTGTTTGGACCGAAGCGACATTCCATATGACACACATCATCAAGGAGTTCCATCGGGTGTATCCAAATTGATTTCCAAGCATATGGTATGTTCCATGCAAATCGTGCACCTATCTTGCATCAAGACTAGCACTATCTCTAAACAGACCGAACCGAGCCTCCACTTGAGCCTCTTCACCTAGGAGTACCAACAAGAGATTCCAAAATAGTTTCTTAGACTTCGGTGCATTAGGCGCAAACCGTGCACATATCTTGCACCGAAACTAATACTATCTCTAAGCACACCAAAGCGATATTCCATATGACACATGTCATCAAGGAGTTCTATCGGGTGTGTCTGAATTAATTTCTATGCATATGGTACGTTCCATGCAGACCGTGCATCTATCTTGCTTCAAGATTAGCACTATCTCCAAATAGACCAAATCGAGCTTTCAATTGAGCCTTTTACCTAGGAGTACCATCGGGTGCGTCCAAAATGGTTTCTTAGCCTATGCTGCATTATGTGCAAACCATGCACCTATCTTGCACCGAAACTAACACTGTCTCCAAACAGACCAAAGCAAGATTTTGTATGACACACGTCATCTAGGAGTTCCATCATGTGCGTCCAGATTGATTTCCAAGCATTTGGTATATTCCATGCAAAACGTGCACCTATCTTGCATCAAGATTAGCACTATCTCCAAACAGACCGAACCGAGCATCCACTTGAGCCCCTTCACCTAGGAGTACCAACAAGTGCGTCCAAAATGGTTTCTAAGACTACGGTGCATTAGGTGCAAACTGTGCACCTATCTTGCCTCGAAACTAACAATGTCTCCAAATGGACCGAAGCGAGATTCCATATGACACACATCGTCAAGGAGTTCCATCGGGTGCATCCAAATTGATTTCCAAGCATATGGTATGTTCCATGAAAACCATGCACCTACCTTGCATAAGGATTAGCACTATCTCCAAACTGACCGAACCAAGCTTCCATTTGCGGCTCTTCACCCAAGAGTACCAAATAGTGCATCCAAAATGGTTTCTTAGACTATAGTGCATTAGGCGCAAACTGTGCACCTATCTTGCACTAAAACTTACAATGTCTACAAACGGATCGAAGCAAGATTCCATATGACACACGTCATCTACGAGTTCCATTGGGTGCGTCCAAATTGATTTCTAAGCATATGATATGTTCCTTGCAAATCATGCACCTATCTTGCATCAAGATTAGCACTATCTAAAAACAGATCAAACCGAGCTTCCACTTGAGCCTCTTTAACGAAGTACCAGCAGGTGCTTCCAAAATGGTTTCTTAGACTATGGTGCATTACGCACAAACCATGCACATATCTTGCACCGAAACTAACACTATTTCTCAACAGACCAAAGTGAGATTCCATATGACACACGTCATCAAGGAGTTCCATCGGGTGCATCGAAATTGATTTTCAAGTATATGGTATGTTCCATGCAAACCGTGCACCTATCTTGCATCAAGATTAGCACTATCTCCAAACAGACCGAACCGAGCTTCCACTTGAGCCTCTAAATCTAGGAGTACAAACAGATGGGTCAAAAATGGTTTCTTAGACTGTGGTGCATTAGGCACAAACTATGCACCTATCTTGCACCGAAACTAACAATGTCTCCAAATGGACCGAAGCAAGATTCCAAATGACACACATCATCAAGGAGTTCCATCGGGTGCATCCAAATTGATTTCCAAGCATATGGTATGTTCCATGCAAATCGTGCACCTATCTTGCATCAAGACTAGCACTATCTCTAAATAGACCGAACCGAGCCTCCACTTGAGCCTCTTCACCTAGGAGTACCAACAGGAGCTTCCAAAATAGTTTCTTAGACTTCGGTGCATTAGGCGCAAACCGTGCACATATCTTGCACCGAAACTAATACTATCTCTAAGCACACCAAAGCGATATTCCATATGACACACGTCATCAAGGAGTTCTATCGGGTGTGTCTGAATTAATTTCTATGGATATGGTACGTTCCATGCAGACCGTGCATCTATCTTGCTTCAAGATTAGCACTATATCCAAACAGAACAAATCGAGCCTCCACTTGAGCCTCTTCAACTACGAGTCCCATCGGGTGCGTCTAAAATGGTTTCTTAGCCTATGGTGCATTAGGCGTAAACTGTGCACATACCTTCTACCAAAACTAGCATTGTCTCTAAACGAACCGAAGCAAGATTCA
>NC_012875.2:21159244-21160681 GCF_000003195.3 Sorghum bicolor | reverse complement strand
TACATGTCTCCAATGGACCGAAGCGAGATTCCATATGACACACATCGTCAAGGAGTTCCATCGGGTGCATCCAAATTGATTTCCAAGCATATGGTATGTTCCATGAAAACCATGCACCTACCTTGCATAAGGATTAGCACTATCTCCAAACTGACCGAACCAAGCTTCCAGTTGTGCCTCTTCACCCAAGAGTACCAAATAGTGCATCCAAAATGGTTTCTTACACTATAGTGCATTAGGCGCAAACTGTGCACCTATCTTGCACTAAAACTTACAATGTCTACAAACGAATCAAAGCAAGATTCCATATGACACACGTCATCTACGAGTTCCATTGGGTGCGTCCAAATTGATTCTAAGCATATGGTATGTTCCTTGCAAATCATGCACCTATCTTGCATCAAGATTAGCACTATCTCCAAACAGATCAAACCGAGCTTCCACTTGAGCCTCTTCACCGAAGTACCAGCAGGTGCTTCCAAAATGGTTTCTTAGACTATGGTGCATTAGGCACAAACCATGCACATATCTTGCTCCGAAACTAACACTATTTCTAAACAGACCAAAGTGAGATTCCATATGACACACGTCATCAAGGAGTTCCATCGGGTGCATCCAAATTGATTTCCAAGCATATGGTATGTTCCATGCAAACCGTGCACCTATCTTGCATCAATATTAGCACTATCTCCAAACAGACCGAACCGAGCTTCCACTTGAGCCTCTAAATCTAGGAGTACAAACAGATGTGTCAAAAATGGTTTCTTAGACTATGGTGCATTAGGCACAAACTATGCACCTATCTTGCACCGAAACCAACATTGTCTCCAAACAGACCGAAGCGAGATTCCAAATGACACACATCATCAAGGAGTTCCATCGGGTGTATCCAAATTGATTTCTTAACATATCGTACGTTGCATGCAAACTGTGCAACTATCTTGCATCAAGACTAGCACTATCTCTAAACAGACCGAACCGAGCCTCCACTTGAGCCTCTTCAACTACGAGTACCAACAAGAGATTCCAAAATAGTTTCTTAGACTTCGGTGCATTAGGCGCAAACCGTGCACATATCTTGCACCGAAACTAATACTATCTCTAAGCACACCAAAGCGATATTCCATATGACACATGTCATCAAGGAGTTCTATCGGGTGTGTCTGAATTAATTTCTATGCATATGGTACGTTCCATGCAGACCGTGCATCTATCTTGCTTCAAGATTAGCACTATCTCCAAATAGACCAAATCGAGCTTTCAATTGAGCCTTTTACCTAGGAGTACCATCGGGTGCGTCCAAAATGGTTTCTTAGCCTATGCTGCATTATGTGCAAAACATGCACCTATCTTGCACCGAAACTAACACTGTCTCCCAACAGACCAAAGCAAGACTTCGTATGACACACGTCATCTAGGAGTTCCATCCTGTGCGTC
>NC_012875.2:21141185-21158965 GCF_000003195.3 Sorghum bicolor | reverse complement strand
CATCAAGATTAGCACTATCTCTAAACAGACTGAACCGAGCCTCCACTTGAGCCTCTTCACCTAGGAGTACCAACAGGTGCTTCCAAAATGGTTTCTTAGACTTTGGTGCATTAGGCGCAAACCATGCACATATCTTGCACCGAAACTAATACTGTCTCTAAGCACACCAAAGCGACATTCCATATGACACACATCATGAAGGAGTTCTATCGGGTGTGTCTAAATTAATTTCTAAGCATATGGTATGTTCCATGCAGACCATGCATTTATCTTGCATCAAGATTAGCACTATTTCCAAATAGATCAAACCGAGCTTCCACTTGACCCTCTTCACCGAAGTACCAACAGGTGCTTCCAAAATGGTTTCTTAGACTATGGTGCATTATGCGCAAACCATGCACATATTTTGCACCGAAACTAACACTGTTTCTAAACAGACCAAAGAGAGATACAATATGACACACGTCATCAAGGAGTTCCATCGGGTGCATCCAAATTGATTTCCAAGCATATGGTATGTTCCATGCAAACCGTGCACCTATCTTGCATCAAGATTAGCACTATCTCCAAACAGACCGAACCGAGCTTCCACTTGAGCCTCTTCATCTAGGAGTACAATCAGGTGCGTCAAAAATGGTTTCTTAGACTATGGCGCATTAGGCACAACCTATGCACCTATCTTGCACCGAAACTAACATTGTCTCCAAACAGACCGAAGCGAGATTCCATATGACACACATCATTTAGCAGTTCCATTGGGTGTGTCCAAATTGATTCTAAGCATATGGTATGTTCCTTGCAAATCATGCACCTATCTTGCATCAAGATTAGCACTATCTCCAAACAGATCAAACCGAGCTTCCACTTGAGCCTCTTCACCGAAGTACCAGCAGGTGCTTCCAAAATGGTTTCTTAGACTATGGTGCATTAGGCACAAACCATGCACATATCTTGCTCCGAAACTAACACTATTTCTAAACAGACCAAAGTGAGATTCCATATGACACACGTCATCAAGGAGTTCCATCGGGTGCATCCAAATTGATTTCCAAGCATATGGTATGTTCCATGCAAACCGTGCACCTATCTTGCATCAATATTAGCACTATCTCCAAACAGACCGAACCGAGCTTCCACTTGAGCCTCTTCATCTAGGAGTACAAACAGATGTGTCAAAAATGGTTTCTTAGACTATGGTGCATTAGGCACAAACTATGCACCTATCTTGCACCGAAACCAACATTGTCTCCAAACAGACCGAAGCGAGATTCCATACGACGCACGTCATCTAGAAGTTGCATTGTGTGCGTCCAATTTGATTTCTTAACATATCGTACGTTGCATGCAAACTGTGCAACTATCTTGCATCAAGATTAGCACTATATCCAAACAGAACAAATCGAGCCTCCACTTGAGCCTCTTCAACTACGAGTATCATCGGGTGCGTCTAAAATGGTTTCTTAGCCTATGGTGCATTAGGCGTAAACTGTGCACATATCTTCTACCAAAACTAGCATTGTCTCTAAACGAACCGAAGCAAGATTCCATATGACACAAATCATCAAGGAGTTATATTAGGTGCGTCCTAATTGATTTCTAAGCATATCGTATGTTCCATGCAAACCATGCATCTATCTTGCATCAAGATTAGCACTATCTCCAAACAGACCGAACTGAGCATCCACTTGAGCCCCTTCACCTAGGAGTACCAACAAGTGCGTCCAATATGGTTTCTTGGACTATGGTGCATTAGGTGCAAACTGTGCACCTATCTTGCACCAAAACTAACAATGTCCCCAAATGGACCGAAGCAAGATTCCAAATGACACACGTCATCAAGGAGTTCCATCGGGTGCATCCAAATTGATTTCCAAGCATATGGTATGTTCCATGCAAATCGTGCACCTATCTTGCATCAAGACTAGCACTATCTCTAAATAGACCGAACCGAGCCTCCACTTGAGCCTCTTCACCTAGGAGTACCAACAGGAGCTTCCAAAATAGTTTCTTAGACTTCGGTGCATTAGGCGCAAACCGTGCACATATCTTGCACCGAAACTAATACTATCTCTAAGCACACCAAAGCGATATTCCATATGACACACGTCATCAAGGAGTTCTATCGGGTGTGTCTGAATTAATTTCTATGGATATGGTACGTTCCATGCAGACCGTGCATCTATCTTGCTTCAAGATTAGCACTATATCCAAACAGAACAAATCGAGCCTCCACTTGAGCCTCTTCAACTACGAGTACCATCGGGTGCGTCTAAAATGGTTTCTTAGCCTATGGTGCATTAGGCGTAAACTGTGCACATATCTTCTACCAAAACTAGCATTGTCTCTAAACGAACCGAAGCAAGATTCCATATGACACAAATCATCAAGGAGTTATATTAGGTGCGTCCTAATTGATTTCTAAGCATATCGTATGTTCCATGCAAACCATGCATCTATCTTGCATCAAGATTAGCACTATCTCCAAACAGACCGAACTGAGCATCCACTTGAGCCCCTTCACCTAGGAGTACCAACAAGTGCGTCCAATATGGTTTCTTGGACTATGGTGCATTAGGTGCAAACTGTGCACCTATCTTGCACCAAAACTAACAATGTCCCCAAATGGACCGAAGCAAGATTCCAAATGACACACGTCATCAAGGAGTTCCATCGGGTGCATCCAAATTGATTTCCAAGCATATGGTATGTTCCATGCAAATCGTGCACCTATCTTGCATCAAGACTAGCACTATCTCTAAATAGACCGAACCGAGCCTCCACTTGAGCCTCTTCACCTAGGAGTACCAACAGGAGCTTCCAAAATAGTTTCTTAGACTTTAGTGCATTAGGCGCAAACCGTGCACATATCTTGCACCGAAACTAATACTATCTCTAAGCACACCAAAGCGATATTCCATATGACACACGTCATCAAGGAGTTCTATCGGGTGTGTCCGAATTAATTTCTACGCATATGGTACGTTCCATGCAGACCGTGCATCTATCTTGCATGAAGAATAGCACTATCTCAAAATAGACCAAATCGAGCTTTCAATTGAGCCTTTTACCTAGGAGTACCATTGGGTGCGTCCAAAATGGTTTCTTAGCCTATGCTGCATTATGTGCAAACCTTGCACCTATCTTGCACCGAAACTAACACTGTCTCCAAATAGACCAAAGCAAGATTTTGTATGACACACGTCATCTAGGAGTTCCATCATGTGCGTCCAGATTGATTTCCAAGTATTTGGTATATTCCATGCAAACCGTGCACCTATCTTGCATCAAGATTAGCACTATCTCCAAACAGACCGAACCGAGCATCCACTTGTGCCCCTTCACCTAGGAGTATCAACAAGTGCGTCCAAAATGGTTTCTTAGACTACGGTGTGTTAGGTGCAAACTGTGCACCTATCTTGCACCGAAACTAACAATGTCTCCAAATGGACCGAAGCGAGATTCCATATGAAACACGTCGTCAAGGAGTTCCATCGGGTGCATCCAAATTGATTTCCAAGCATATGGTATGTTCCATGAAAACCATGCACCTACCTTGCATAAGGATTAGCACTATCTCCAAACTGACCGAACCAAGCTTCCATTTGCGGCTCTTCACCCAAGAGTACCAAATAGTGCATCCAAAATGGTTTCTTAGACTATAGTGCATTAGGCGCAAACTGTGCACCTATCTTGCACTAAAACTTACAATGTCTACAAACGGATCGAAGCAAGATTCCATATGACACACGTCATCTACGAGTTCCATTGGGTGCGTCCAAATTGATTTCTAAGCATATGATATGTTCCTTGCAAATCATGCACCTATCTTGCATCAAGATTAGCACTATCTAAAAACAGATCAAACCGAGCTTCCACTTGAGCCTCTTTAACGAAGTACCAGCAGGTGCTTCCAAAATGGTTTCTTAGACTATGGTGCATTACGCACAAACCATGCACATATCTTGCACCGAAACTAACACTATTTCTCAACAGACCAAAGTGAGATTCCATATGACACACGTCATCAAGGAGTTCCATCGGGTGCATCGAAATTGATTTCCAAGCATATGGTATGTTCCATGCAAACCGTGCACCTATCTTGCATCAAGATTAGCACTATCTCCAAACAGACCGAACCGAGCTTCCACTTGAGCCTCTAAATCTAGGAGTACAAACAGATGGGTCAAAAATGGTTTCTTAGACTATGGTGCATTAGGCACAAACTATGCACCTATCTTGCACCGAAACTAACATTGTCTCCAAACAGACCGAAGCGAGATTCCATATGACACACGTCATCTAGAAGTTGCATTGGGTGCGTCCAATTTGATTTCTTAACATATGGTACGTTGCATGCAAACCGTCCATATATCTTGTATCAAGATTAGCACTATCTCCAAACAGACCGAACCGAGCATCCACTTGAGCCCCTTCACCTAGGAGTACCAACAATAGCGTCCAAAATGGTTTCTTAGACTATGGTGCATTAGGTGCAAACTGTGCACCTATCTTGCACCGAAACTAACAATGTCTCCAAATGGACCGAAGCGAGATTCCAAATGACACACGTCATCAAGGAGTTCCATCGGGTGCATCCAAATTGATTTCCAAGCATATGATATGTTCCATGCAAATCGTGCGCCAATCTTGCATCAAGACTAGCACTATCTCTAAACAGACCGAACCGAGCCTCCACTTGAGCCTCTTCACCTAGGAGTACCAACAGGTGCTTCCAAAATGGTTTCTTAGACTTTGGTGCATTAGGCGCAAACCGTGCACATATCTTGCACCGAAACTAATACTATCTCTAAGCACACCAAAGCGAGATTCCATATGACACACGTCATCAAGGAGTTCTATCGGGTGCGTCCAAAATGGTTTCTTAGCCGATGCTGCATTATGTGCAAACCTTGCACCTATCCTGCACCGAAACTAACATTGTCTCCAAACAGACCGAAGCAAGATTTCGTATGACACACGTCATCTAGGAGTTCCATCATGTGCTTCCAGATTTTTTTCCAAGCATTTGGTATGTTCCATGCAAACCGTGCACCTATCTTTCATCAAGATTAGCACTATATCCAAACAGACCGAATCGAGCAACCACTTGAGCCCCCTCACCTTGGAGTACCAACAAGTGCGTCCAAAATGGTTTCTTAGACTATGGTGCATTAGGTGCAAACTGTGCACCTATTTTGCACCAAAACTAATAATGTCTCCAAATTGACCGAAGCGAGATTCCATATGACACACGTCATCAAGGAGTTCCATCGGGTGCATCCAAATTGATTTCCAAGCATATGGTATGTTCCATGCAAACCATGCACCTACCTTGCATAAGGATTAGCACTATCTCCAAACTGACCGAACCAAGCTTCCACTTGAGCCTCTTCACCCAAGAGTACCAAATAGTGTGTCCAAAATGGTTTCTTAGACTATGGTGCATTAGGCACAAACTATGCACCTATCTTGCACTAAAACTTACAATGTCTATAAACGAACCGAAGCAAGATTCCATATGACACACGTCATCTAGGAGTTCCATTGGGTGCGTCCAAATTGATTTCTAAGGATATGTTATGTTCCTTGCAAATCATGCACCTATCTTGCATCCAGATTTGCACTATCTCCAAACAGATCAAACCGAGCTTCCACTGAGCCTCTTCACCGAAGTACCAACAGGTGCTTCCAAAATGGTTTCTTAGACTATGGTGCATTAGGCGCAAACCATGCACATATCTTGCCCTGAAACTAACACTATTTCTAAACAGACCAAAGCGAGATTCCATACGAGACACGTCGTCAAGGAGTTCCATCGGGTGCATCCAAATTGATTTCTAAGCATATGGTATGTTCCATGCAAACTATGCACCTATCTTGCATCAAGATTAGCACTATCTCCAAACAGACCGAACCGAGCTTCCACTTGAGCCTCTTCATCTAGGAGTACAAACAGGCACGTCAAAAATGGTTTCTTAGACTATGGTGCATTAGGCACAAACTATGCACCTATCTTGCACCGAAACTAACGCTGTCTCCAAACAGACTGAAGCGAGAATCCATATGACACTCGTCATCTAAGAGTTCCATTGGGTGCGTCCAAATTGATTTCTTAACATATGGAACGCTCCATGCAAACTGTGCAACTATCTTGCATCAAGATTAGCACTATATCTGAACAGACCAAATCGAGCCTCCACTTGAGCCTCTTCAACTACGAGTACCATCGGGTGCGTCTAAAATGGTTTCTTAGCCTATGGTGCATTAGGCGTAAACCGTGCACATAAGTTCTACCAAAACTAACACTGTCTCTAAATGAAACGAAGCATGATTCCATATGACACATCAACAAGGAGTTATATGAGGTGCATCCTAATTGATTTCTGAGCATATCGTATGTTCCATGCAAACCGTGCGTCTATCTTGCATCAAGATTAGCACTATCTCCAAACATACCAAACCGAGCTTTCACTTCAGCACCTTGACCTAGGAGTACCATCGGGTGTGTCCAAAATGGTTTCTAATCCTGTGGTGCATTCGGTGCAAAACCATGCACCTACCTTGCATAAGGATTAGCACTATCTCCAAACTGACCGAACCAAGCTTCCAGTTGCGGCTCTTCACCCAAGAGTACCAAATAGTGCATCCAAAATAGTTTCTTAGACTATAGTGCATTAGGCGCAAACTGTGCACCTATCTTGCACCAAAACTTACAATGTCTACAAACGGATCGAAGCAAGATTCCATATGACACACGTCATCTACGAGTTCCATTGGGTGCGTCCAAATTGATTTCTAAGCATATGATATGTTCCTTGCAAATCATGCACCTATCTTGCATCAAGATTAGCACTATCTAAAAACAGATCAAACCGAGCTTCCACTTGAGCCTCTTCACCGAAGTACCAGCAGGTGATTCCAAAATGGTTTCTTAGACTATGGTGCATTACGCACAAACCATGCACATATCTTGCATCGAAACTAACACTATTTCTCAAAAGACCAAAGTGAGATTCCATATGACACACGTCATCAAGGAGTTCCATCGGGTGCATCCAAATTGATTTCCAAGCATATGGTATGTTCCATGCAAACCGTGTACCTATCTTAGATGGGTCAAAAATGGTTTCTTAGACTATGGTGCATTAGGCACAAACTATGCACCTATCTTGCACCGAAACTAACATTGTCTCCAAACAGACCGAAGCGAGATTCCATATGACACACGTCATCTAGAAGTTGCATTGGGTGCGTCCAATTTGATTTCTTAACATATGGTACGTTGCATGCAAACCGTGCATCTATCTTGTATCAAGATTAGCACTATCTCCAAACAGACCGAACCGAACATCCACTTGAGCCCCTTCACCTAGGAGTACCAACAATAGCGTCCAAAATGGTTTCTTAGACTATGGTGCATTAGGTGCAAACTGTGCACCTATCTTGCACCGAAACTAACAATGTCTCCAAATGGACCGAAGCGAGATTCCAAATGACACACGTCATCAAGGAGTTCCATCGGGTGCATCCAAATTGATTTCCAAGCATATGATATGTTCCATGCAAATCGTGCCCCAATCTTGCATCAAGACTAGCTCTATCTCTAAACAGACCGAACCGAGCCTCCACTTGAGCCTCTTCACCTAGGAGTACCAACAGGTGCTTCCAAAATAGTTTCTTAGACTTTGGTGCATTAGGCGCAAACCGTGCACATATCTTGCACCGAAACTAATACTATCTCTAAGCACACCAAAGCGAGATTCCATATGACACACGTCATCAAGGAGTTCTATCGGGTGCGTCCAAAATGGTTTCTTAGCCTATGCTGCATTATGTGCAAACCTTGCACCTATCCTGCACCGAAACTAACATTGTCTCCAAACAGACCGAAGCAAGATTTCATATGACACACGTCATCTAGGAGTTCCATCATGTGCTTCTAGATTTTTTTCCAAGCATTTGGTATGTTCCATGCAAACCGTGCACCTATCTTTCATCAAGATTAGCACTATATCCAAACAGACCGAATCGAGCAACCACTTGAGCCCCTTCACCTTGGAGTACCAACAAATGCGTCCAAAATGGTTTCTTAGACTATGGTGCATTAGGTGCAAACTGTGCACCTATTTTGCACCAAAACTAATAATGTCTCCAAATTGACCGAAGCGAGATTCCATATGACACACGTCATCAAGGAGTTCCATCGGGTGCATCCAAATTGATTTCCAAGCATATGGTATGTTCCATGCAAACCATGCACCTACCTTGCATAAGGATTAGCACTATCTCCAAACTGACCGAACCAAGCTTCCACTTGAGCCTCTTCACCCAAGAGTACCAAATAGTGTGTCCAAAATGGTTTCTTAGACTATGGTGCATTAGGCACAAACTATGCACCTATCTTGCACTAAAACTTACAATGTCTATAAACGAACCGAAGCAAGATTCCATATGACACACGTCATCTAGGAGTTCCATTGGGTGCGTCCAAATTGATTTCTAAGGATATGTTATGTTCCTTGCAAATCATGCACCTATCTTGCATCAAGATTTGCACTATCTCCAAACAGATCAAACCGAGCTTCCACTGAGCCTCTTCACCGAAGTACCAACAGGTGCTTCCAAAATGGTTTCTTAGACTATGGTGCATTAGGCGCAAACCATGCACATATCTTGCACCGAAAGTAACACTATTTCTAAACAGACCAAAGCGAGATTCCATACGAGACACGTCGTCAAGGAGTTCCATCGGGTGCATCCAAATTGATTTCCAAGCATATGGTATGTTCCATGCAAACTATGCACCTATCTTGCATCAAGATTAGCACTATCTCCAAACAGACCGAACCGAGCTTCCACTTGAGCCTCTTCATCTAGGAGTACAAACAGGCACGTCAAAAATGGTTTCTTAGACTATGGTGCATTAGGCACAAACTATGCACCTATCTTGCACCGAAACTAACGCTGTCTCCAAACAGACTGAAGCGAGAATCCATATGACACTCGTCATCTAAGAGTTCCATTGGGTGCGTCCAAATTGATTTCTTAACATATGGAACGCTCCATGCAAACTGTGCAACTATCTTGCATCAAGATTAGCACTATATCTGAACAGACCAAATCGAGCCTCCACTTGAGCCTCTTCAACTACGAGTACCATCGGGTGCGTCTAAAATGGTTTCTTAGCCTATGGTGCATTAGGCGTAAACCGTGCACATATGTTCTACCAAAACTAACACTGTCTCTAAATGAAACGAAGCATGATTCCATATGACACATCAACAAGGAGTTATATGAGGTGCATCCTAATTGATTTCTGAGCATATCGTATGTTCCATGCAAACCGTGCGTCTATCTTGCATCAAGATTAGCACTATCTCCAAACATACCAAACCGAGCTTTCACTTCAGCACCTTGACCTAGGAGTACCATCGGGTGTGTCCAAAATGGTTTCTTATCCTGTGGTGCATTCGGTGCAAAACCATGCACCTACCTTGCATAAGGATTAGCACTATCTCCAAACTGACCGAACCAAGCTTCCAGTTGCGGCTCTTCACCCAAGAGTACCAAATAGTGCATACAAAATGGTTTCTTAGACTATAGTGCATTAGGCGCAAACTGTGCACCTATCTTGCACCAAAACTTACAATGTCTACAAACGGATCGAAGCAAGATTCCATATGACACACGTCATCTACGAGTTCCATTGGGTGCGTCCAAATTGATTTCTAGGCATATGATATGTTCCTTGCAAATCATGCACCTATCTTGCATCAAGATTAGCACTATCTAAAAACAGATCAAACCGAGCTTCCACTTGAGCCTCTTCACCGAAGTACCAGCAGGTGCTTCCAAAATGGTTTCTTAGACTATGGTGCATTACGCACAAACCATGCACATATCTTGCACCGAAACTAACACTATTTCTCAACAGACCAAAGTGAGATTCCATATGACACACATCATCAAGGAGTTCCATCGGGTGCATCCAAATTGATTTCCAAGCATATGGTATGTTCCATGCAAACCGTGCACCTATCTTGCATCAAGATTAGCACTATCTCCAAACAGACCGAACCGAGCTTCCACTTGAGCCTCTAAATCTAGGAGTACAAACAGATGGGTCAAAAATGGTTTCTTAGACTATGGTGCATTAGGCACAAACTATGCACCTATCTTGCACCGAAACTAACATTGTCTCCAAACAGACCGAAGCGAGATTCCATATGACACACGTCATCTAGAAGTTGCATTGGGTGCGTCCAATTTGATTTCTTAACATATGGTACGTTGCATGCAAACCGTGCATCTATCTTGTATCAAGATTAGCACTATCTCCAAACAGACCGAACCGAACATCCACTTGAGCCCCTTCACCTAGGAGTACCAACAATAGCGTCCAAAATGGTTTCTTAGACTATGGTGCATTAGGTGCAAACTGTGCACCTATCTTGCACCGAAACTAACAATGTCTCCAAATGGACCGAAGCGAGATTCCAAATGACACACGTTATCAAGGAGTTCCATCGGGTGCATCCAAATTGATTTCCAAGCATATGATATGTTCCATGCAAATCGTGCCCCAATCTTGCATCAAGACTAGCACTATCTCTAAACAGACCGAACCGAGCCTCCACTTGAGCCTCTTCACCTAGGAGTACCAACAGGTGCTTCCAAAATAGTTTCTTAGACTTTGGTGCATTAGGCGCAAACCGTGCACATATCTTGCACCGAAACTAATACTATCTCTAAGCACACCAAAGCGAGATTCCATATGACACACGTCATCAAGGAGTTCTATCGGGTGCGTCCAAAATGGTTTCTTAGCCTATGCTGCATTATGTGCAAACCTTGCACCTATCCTGCACCGAAACTAACATTGTCTCCAAACAGTCCGAAGCAAGATTTCATATGACACACGTCATCTAGGAGTTCCATCATGTGCTTCCAGATTTTTTTCCAAGCATTTGGTATGTTCCATGCAAACCGTGCACCTATCTTTCATCAAGATTAGCACTATATCCAAACAGACCGAATCGAGCAACCACTTGAGCCCCTTCACCTTGGAGTACCAACAAATGCGTCCAAAATGGTTTCTTAGACTATGGTGCATTAGGTGCAAACTGTGCACCTATTTTGCACCAAAACTAATAATGTCTCCAAATTGACCGAAGCGAGATTCCATATGACACACGTCATCAAGGAGTTCCATCGGGTGCATCCAAATTGATTTCCAAGCATATGGTATGTTCCATGCAAACCATGCACCTACCTTGCATAAGGATTAGCACTATCTCCAAACTGACCGAACCAAGCTTCCACTTGAGCCTCTTCACCCAAGAGTACCAAATAGTGTGTCCAAAATGGTTTCTTAGACTATGGTGCATTAGGCACAAACTATGCACCTATCTTGCACTAAAACTTACAATGTCTATAAACGAACCGAAGCAAGATTCCATATGACACACGTCATCTAGGAGTTCCATTGGGTGCGTCCAAATTGATTTCTAAGGATATGTTATGTTCCTTGCAAATCATGCACCTATCTTGCATCAAGATTTGCACTATCTCCAAACAGATCAAACCGAGCTTCCACTGAGCCTCTTCACCGAAGTACCAACAGGTGCTTCCAAAATGGTTTCTTAGACTATGGTGCATTAGGCGCAAACCATGCACATATCTTGCACCGAAAGTAACACTATTTCTAAACAGACCAAAGCGAGATTCCATACGAGACACGTCGTCAAGGAGTTCCATCGGGTGCATCCAAATTGATTTCCAAGCATATGGTATGTTCCATGCAAACTATGCACCTATCTTGCATCAAGATTAGCACTATCTCCAAACAGACCGAACCGAGCTTCCACTTGAGCCTCTTCATCTAGGAGTACAAACAGGCACGTCAAAAATGGTTTCTTAGACTATGGTGCATTAGGCACAAACTATGCACCTATCTTGCACCGAAACTAACGCTGTCTCCAAACAGACTGAAGCGAAAATCCATATGACACTCGTCATCTAAGAGTTCCATTGGGTGCGTCCAAATTGATTTCTTAACATATGGAACGCTCCATGCAAACTGTGCAACTATCTTGCATCAAGATTAGCACTATATCTGAACAGACCAAATCGAGCCTCCACTTGAGCCTCTTCAACTACGAGTACCATCGGGTGCGTCTAAAATGGTTTCTTAGCCTATGGTGCATTAGGCGTAAACCGTGCACATATGTTCTACCAAAACTAACACTGTCTCTAAATGAAACGAAGCATGATTCCATATGACACATCAACAAGGAGTTATATGAGGTGCATCCTAATTGATTTCTGAGCATATCGTATGTTCCATGCAAACCGTGCGTCTATCTTGCATCAAGATTAGCACTATCTCCAAACATACCAAACCGAGCTTTCACTTCAGCACCTTGACCTAGGAGTACCATCGGGTGTGTCCAAAATGGTTTCTTATCCTGTGGTGCATTCGGTGCAAAACCATGCACCTACCTTGCATAAGGATTAGCACTATCTCCAAACTGACCGAACCAAGCTTCCAGTTGCGGCTCTTCACCCAAGAGTACCAAATAGTGCATCCAAAATGGTTTCTTAGACTATAGTGCATTAGGCGCAAACTGTGCACCTATCTTGCACCAAAACTTACAATGTCTACAAACGGATCGAAGCAAGATTCCATATGACACACGTCATCTACGAGTTCCATTGGGTGCGTCCAAATTGATTTCTAAGCATATGATATGTTCCTTGCAAATCATGCACCTATCTTGCATCAAGATTAGCACTATCTAAAAACAGATCAAACCGAGCTTCCACTTGAGCCTCTTCACCGAAGTACCAGCAGGTGATTCCAAAATGGTTTCTTAGACTATGGTGCATTACGCACAAACCATGCACATATCTTGCACCGAAACTAACACTATTTCTCAACAGACCAAAGTGAGATTCCATATGACACACGTCATCAAGGAGTTCCATCGGGTGCATCCAAATTGATTTCCAAGCATATGGTATGTTCCATGCAAACCGTGCACCTATCTTGCATCAAGATTAGCACTATCTCCAAACAGACCGAACCAAGCTTCCACTTGAGCCTCTAAATCTAGGAGTACAAACAGATGGGTCAAAAATGGTTTCTTAGACTATGGTGCATTAGGCACAAACTATGCACCTATCTTGCACCGAAACTAACATTGTCTCCAAACAGACCGCAGCGAGATTCCATATGACACACGTCATCTAGAAGTTGCATTGGGTGCGTCCAATTTGATTTCTTAACATATGGTACGTTGCATGCAAACCGTGCATCTATCTTGTATCAAGATTAGCACTATCTCCAAACAGACCGAACCGAGCATCCACTTGAGCCCCTTCACCTAGGAGTACCAACAATAGCGTCCAAAATGGTTTCTTAGACTATGGTGCATTAGGTGCAAACTGTGCACCTATCTTGCACCGAAACTAACAATGTCTCCAAATGGACCGAAGCGAGATTCCAAATGACACACGTCATCAAGGAGTTCCATCGGGTGCATCCAAATTGATTTCCAAGCATATGATATGTTCCATGCAAATCGTGCCCCAATCTTGCATCAAGACTAGCACTATCTCTAAACAGACCGAACCGAGCCTCCACTTGAGCCTCTTCACCTAGGAGTACCAACAGGTGCTTCCAAAATAGTTTCTTAGACTTTGGTGCATTAGGCGCAAACCGTGCACATATCTTGCACCGAAACTAATACTATCTCTAAGCACACCAAAGCGAGATTCCATATGACACACGTCATCAAGGAGTTCTATCGGGTGCGTCCAAAATGGTTTCTTAGCCTATGATGCATTATGTGCAAACCTTGCACCTATCCTGCACCGAAACTAACATTGTCTCCAAACAGACCGAAGCAAGATTTCATATGACACACGTCATCTAGGTGTTCCATCATGTGCTTCCAGATTTTTTTCCAAGCATTTGGTATGTTCCATGCAAACCGTGCACCTATCTTTCATCAAGATTAGCACTATATCCAAACAGACCGAATCGAGCAACCACTTGAGCCCCTTCACCTTGGAGTACCAACAAATGCGTCCAAAATGGTTTCTTAGACTATGGTGCATTAGGTGCAAACTGTGCACCTATTTTGCACCAAAACTAATAATGTCTCCAAATTGACCGAAGCGAGATTCCATATGACACACGTCATCAAGGAGTTCCATCGGGTGCATCCAAATTGATTTCCAAGCATATGGTATGTTCCATGCAAACCATGCACCTACCTTGCATAAGGATTAGCACTATCTCCAAACTGACCGAACCAAGCTTCCACTTGAGCCTCTTCACCCAAGAGTACCAAATAGTGTGTCCAAAATGGTTTCTTAGACTATGGTGCATTAGGCACAAACTATGCACCTATCTTGCACTAAAACTTACAATGTCTATAAACGAACCGAAGCAAGATTCCATATGACACACGTCATCTAGGAGTTCCATTGGGTGCGTCCAAATTGATTTCTAAGGATATGTTGTGTTCCTTGCAAATCATGCACCTATCTTGCATCAAGATTTGCACTATCTCCAAACAGATCAAACCGAGCTTCCACTGAGCCTCTTCACCGAAGTACCAACAGGTGCTTTCAAAATGGTTTCTTAGACTATGGTGCATTAGGCGCAAACCATGCACATATCTTGCCCTGAAACTAACACTATTTCTAAACAGACCAAAGCGAGATTCCATACGAGACACGTCGTCAAGGAGTTCCATCGGGTGCATCCAAATTGATTTCCAAGCATATGGTATGTTCCATGCAAACTATGCACCTATCTTGCATCAAGATTAGCACTATCTCCAAACAGACCGAACCGAGCTTCCACTTGAGCCTCTTCATCTAGGAGTACAAACAGGCACGTCAAAAATGGTTTCTTAGACTATGGTGCATTAGGCACAAACTATGCACCTATCTTGCACCGAAACTAACGCTGTCTCCAAACAGACTGAAGCGAGAATCCATATGACACTCGTCATCTAAGAGTTCCATTGGGTGCGTCCAAATTGATTTCTTAACATATGGAACGCTCCATGCAAACTGTGCAACTATCTTGCATCAAGATTAGCACTATATCTGAACAGACCAAATCGAGCCTCCACTTGAGCCTCTTCAACTACGAGTACCATCGAGGTGCGTCTAAAATGGTTTCTTAGCCTATGGTGCATTAGGCGTAAACCGTGCACATATGTTCTACCAAAACTAACACTGTCTCTAAACGAACTCAAGCAAGATTCCATATGACACATCAACAAGGAGTTATATGAGGTGCATCCTAATTGATTTCTGAGCATATCGTATGTTCCATGCAAACCGTGTGTCTATCTTGCATCAAGATTAGCACTATCTCCAAACATACCAAACCGAGCTTTCACTTCAGCACCTTGACCTAGGAGTACCATCGGGTGTGTCCAAAATGGTTTCTTATCCTGTGGTGCATTCGGTGCAAAACCATGCACCTACCTTGCATAAGGATTAGCACTATCTCCAAACTGACCGAACCAAGCTTCCAGTTGCGGCTCTTCACCCAAGAGTACCAAATAGTGCATCCAAAATGGTTTCTTAGACTATAGTGCATTAGGCGCAAACTGTGCACCTATCTTGCACCAAAACTTACAATGTCTACAAACGGATCGAAGCAAGATTCCATATGACACACGTCATCTACGAGTTCCATTGGGTGCGTCCAAATTGATTTCTAAGCATATGATATGTTCCTTGCAAATCATGCACCTATCTTGCATCAAGATTAGCACTATCTAAAAACAGATCAAACCGAGCTTCCACTTGAGCCTCTTCACCGAAGTACCAGCAGGTGCTTCCAAAATGGTTTCTTAGACTATGGTGCATTACGCACAAACCATGCACATATCTTGCACCGAAACTAACACTATTTCTCAACAGACCAAAGTGAGATTCCATATGACACACGTCATCAAGGAGTTCCATCGGGTGCATCCAAATTGATTTCCAAGCATATGGTATGTTCCATGCAAACCGTGCACCTATCTTGCATCAAGATTAGCACTATCTCCAAACAGACCGAACCGAGCTTCCACTTGAGCCTCTAAATCTAGGAGTACAAACAGATGGGTCAAAAATGGTTTCTTAGACTATGGTGCATTAGGCACAAACTATGCACCTCTCTTGTACCGAAACTAACATTGTCTCCAAACAGACCGAAGCGAGATTCCATATGACACACGTCATCTAGAAGTTGCATTGGGTGCGTCCAATTTGATTTCTTAACATATGGTACGTTGCATGCAAACCGTGCATCTATCTTGTATCAAGATTAGCACTATCTCCAAACAGACCGAACCGAGCATCCACTTGAGCCCCTTCACCTAGGAGTACCAACAATAGCGTCCAAAATGGTTTCTTAGACTATGGTGCATTAGGTGCAAACTGTGCACCTATCTTGCACCGAAACTAACAATGTCTCCAAATGGACCGAAGCGAGATTCCAAATGACACACGTCATCAAGGAGTTCCATCGGGTGCATCCAAATTGATTTCCAAGCATATGATATGTTCCATGCAAATCGTGCCCCAATCTTGCACCGAAACTAATACTGTCTCTAAGCACACCAAAGTGAGATTCCATATGATACATGTCATCAAGGAGTTCTGTCGGGTGTGTCCATAATTTCTAAGCATATGGTACATTCCATGCAGACCGTAGATCTATCTTGCATCAAGATTAGCACTATCTCCAAATAGACCAAACCGAGCTTTCACTTGAGCCTTTTACCTAGGAGTACCATCGGGTGCATCCAAAATGGTTTCTTAGCCTATGCTGCATTATGTGCAAACCTTGCACCTTTCCTGCACCGAAACTAACACTGTCTCCAAACAGACCGAAGCAAGATTTCATATGACACACGTCATCTAGGTGTTCCATCATGTGCTTCCAGATTGTTTTCCAAGCATTTGGTATGTTCTATGCAAACCGTGCACCTATCTTGCATCAAGATTAGCACTATCTCCAAGCAGACTGAACCGAGCAACCACTTGAGCACCTTCACCTAGCAGTACCAACAAGTGCGTCCAAAATGGTTTGTTAGACTATGGTGCATTAGGTGCAAACTGTGCACCTATTTTGCACCGAAACTAACAATGTCTCCAAATGGACCGAAGCGTGATTCCATATGACACACGTCATCAAGGAGTTCCATCGGGTGCATGAAAATTGATTTCGAACCATATGGTATGTTCCATACAAACCATGCACCTACCTTGCCAAGGATTAGCACTATCTCCAAACTGACAAACCAAGCTTCCACTTGAGCCTCTTCACCCAGGAGTACCAAATAGTGCGTCCAAAATGGTTTCTTAGACTATGGTGCATTAGGCGCAACCTGTGCACCTATCTTGCCCTAAAACTTACAATGTATACAAACGAACTGAAGTAAGATTCCATATGACACACGTCATCTAGGATTTCTATTGGGTGCGTCCAAATTGATTTCTAAGCATCTGTTATGTTCCATGCAAATCATGCACCTATCTTGCATCAAGATTTGCACTATCTCCAAACAAATCAAACCGAGCTTCCACTTAGCCTCTTCACCGAAGTACCAACAGGTGCTTCCAAAATGGTTTCTTAGACTATGGTGCATTAGGCGCAAACCATGCACATATCTTGCACCGCAACTAACATTGTTTCTAAATAGACCAAAGAGAGATTCCATATGACACACGTTATCAAAGAGTTCCATCGGGTGCATCCA
>NC_012875.2:21137390-21141085 GCF_000003195.3 Sorghum bicolor | reverse complement strand
CATGCACCTATCTTGCATCAAGATTAGCACTATCTCCAAACAGACCAAACCGAGCTTCCACTTGAGCCTCTTCATCTAGGAGTACAAACAGGTGCGTCAAAAATGGTTTCTTAGACTATGGTGCATTAGGCACAAACTATGCACCTATCTTGCACCGAAACTAACATTGTCTCCAAACAGACCGAACCGAGATTCCACATGACACATGTCATCTAGGAGTTTCATTGGGTGCGTCCAAATTGATTTCTTAACATATGGTACATTACATGCAAACTGTGCAACTATCTTGCATCAAGATTAGCACTATATCCGAACAGACCAAATCGAGCCTCCACTTGAGCCTCTTCAACTACGAGTACCATCGGGTGCGTCTAAAATGGTTTCTTAGCCTATGGTGCATTAGGCGTAAACCGTGCACATATCTTCTACCAAAACTAACACTGTCTCTAAACGAATCGAAGCAAGATTCCATATGACACACATCATCAACGAGTTATTAGGTGCGTCCTAATTGATTTCTGAGCATATCGTATGTTCCATGCAAACCGTGCATCTATCTTGAATCAAGACTATCACTATCTCCAAATAGACCAAACTGAGCTTTCACTTTAGCCCCTTGACCTAGGAATACCATCGGGTGTGTCCAAAATGGTTTCTTATCCTATGGTGCATTAGGTGCAAACCGTGCACCTATCTTGCACCGAAACAAACACTGTCTCTAAACGGACCGAAGTTAGATTCCATATGACACACGTCATCAAGGAGTTCCATCGGGTGCATCCAAATTGATTTCCAAGCATATGGTATGTTCCATGCAAACCGTGCACCTATCTTTCATCAATTTTAGCACAATCTCCGAAGATACCGAACCGAGCTTCCACTTGAGCCCCTTCACCTTGGAGTACCAACAAGTGCGTCCAAAATGGTTTCTTAGACTATGGTGCATTAGGTGCAAACTGTGCACCTATTTTGCACCAAAACTAATAATGTCTCCAAATTTACCGAAGCGAGATTCCATATGACACACGTCATCAAGGAGTTCCATCGGGTGCATCCAAATTGATTTCCAAGCATATGGTATGTTCCATGCAAACCATGCACCTACCTTGCATAAGGATTAGCACTATCTCCAAACTGACCGAACCAAGCTTCCACTTGAGCCTCTTCACCCAAGAGTACCAAATAGTGTGTCCAAAATGGTTTCTTAGACTATGGTGCATTAGGCACAAACTATGCACCTATCTTGCACTAAAACTTACAATGTCTATAAACGAACCGAAGCAAGATTCCATATGACACACGTCATCTAGGAGTTCCATTGGGTGCGTCCAAATTGATTTCTAAGGATATGTTATGTTCCTTGCAAATCATGCACCTATCTTGCATCAAGATTTGCACTATCTCCAAACAGATCAAACCGAGCTTCCACTGAGCCTCTTCACCGAAGTACCAACAGGTGCTTCCAAAATGGTTTCTTAGACTATGGTGCATTAGGCGCAAACCATGCACATATCTTGCCCTGAAACTAACACTATTTCTAAACAGACCAAAGCGAGATTCCATACGAGACACGTCGTCAAGGAGTTCCATCGGGTGCATCCAAATTGATTTCTAAGCATATGGTATGTTCCATGCAAACTATGCACCTATCTTGCATCAAGATTAGCACTATCTCCAAACAGACCGAACCGAGCTTCCACTTGAGCCTCTTCATCTAGGAGTACAAACAGGCACGTCAAAAATGGTTTCTTAGACTATGGTGCATTAGGCACAAACTATGCACCTATCTTGCACCGAAACTAACGCTGTCTCCAAACAGACTGAAGCGAGAATCCATATGACACTCGTCATCTAAGAGTTCCATTGGGTGCGTCCAAATTGATTTCTTAACATATGGAACGCTCCATGCAAACTGTGCAACTATCTTGCATCAAGATTAGCACTATATCTGAACAGACCAAATCGAGCCTCCACTTGAGCCTCTTCAACTACGAGTACCATCGGGTGCGTCTAAAATGGTTTCTTAGCCTATGGTGCATTAGGCGTAAACCGTGCACATATGTTCTACCAAAACTAACACTGTCTCTAAATGAAACGAAGCATGATTCCATATGACACATCAACAAGGAGTTATATGAGGTGCATCCTAATTGATTTCTGAGCATATCGTATGTTCCATGCAAACCGTGCGTCTATCTTGCATCAAGATTAGCACTATCTCCAAACATACCAAACCGAGCTTTCACTTCAGCACCTTGACCTAGGAGTACCATCGGGTGTGTCCAAAATGGTTTCTTATCCTGTGGTGCATTCGGTGCAAAACCATGCACCTACCTTGCATAAGGATTAGCACTATCTCCAAACTGACCGAACCAAGCTTCCAGTTGCGGCTCTTCACCCAAGAGTACCAAATAGTGCATCCAAAATGGTTTCTTAGACTATAGTGCATTAGGCGCAAACTGTGCACCTATCTTGCACCAAAACTTACAATGTCTACAAACGGATCGAAGCAAGATTCCATATGACACACGTCATCTACGAGTTCCATTGGGTGCGTCCAAATTGATTTCTAAGCATATGATATGTTCCTTGCAAATCATGCACCTATCTTGCATCAAGATTAGCACTATCTAAAAACAGATCAAACCGAGCTTCCACTTGAGCCTCTTCACCGAAGTACCAGCAGGTGCTTCCAAAATGGTTTCTTAGACTATGGTGCATTACGCACAAACCATGCACATATCTTGCACCGAAACTAACACTATTTCTCAACAGACCAAAGTGAGATTCCATATGACACACGTCATCAAGGAGTTCCATCGGGTGCATCCAAATTGATTTCCAAGCATATGGTATGTTCCATGCAAACCGTGCACCTATCTTGCATCAAGATTAGCACTATCTCCAAACAGACCGAACCGAGCTTCCACTTGAGCCTCTAAATCTAGGAGTACAAACAGATGGGTCAAAAATGGTTTCTTAGACTATGGTGCATTAGGCACAAACTATGCACCTATCTTGCACCGAAACTAACATTGTCTCCAAACAGACCGAAGCGAGATTCCATATGACACACGTCATCTAGAAGTTGCATTGGGTGCGTCCAATTTGATTTCTTAACATATGGTACGTTGCATGCAAACCGTGCATCTATCTTGTATCAAGATTAGCACTATCTCCAAACAGACCGAACCGAACATCCACTTGAGCCCCTTCACCTAGGAGTACCAACAATAGCGTCCAAAATGGTTTCTTAGACTATGGTGCATTAGGTGCAAACTGTGCACCTATCTTGCACCGAAACTAACAATGTCTCCAAATGGACCGAAGCGAGATTCCAAATGACACACGTCATCAAGGAGTTCCATCGGGTGCATCCAAATTGATTTCCAAGCATATGATATGTTCCATGCAAATCGTGCCCCAATCTTGCATCAAGACTAGCTCTATCTCTAAACAGACCGAACCGAGCCTCCACTTGAGCCTCTTCACCTAGGAGTACCAACAGGTGCTTCCAAAATAGTTTCTTAGACTTTGGTGCATTAGGCGCAAACCGTGCACATATCTTGCACCGAAACTAATACTATCTCTAAGCACACCAAAGCGAGATTCCATATGACACACGTCATCAAGGAGTTCTATCGGGTGCGTCCAAAATGGTTTCTTAGCCTATGCTGCATTATGTGCAAACCTGC